>NC_048585.1:52210919-52290919 GCF_013265735.2 Oncorhynchus mykiss | reverse complement strand
GCTCCTCAGTGGAGAAAGGGAGTGTGTGAATGGAGTGGTTGACGTAAGGGGTGATAGTTCAACTCCACTCACTTTGTGTGTGATGGGGGGATGGTGGTGGGGCTTAGCCAATACTAGCACTAGCAGCTGCAGTACAGATGCTGCAGGTCAGTAGGCTAGGCTAACTTAATGTGTCTAACCCCTTCAAATTAGTGGATTTGGCTGTTTTAGCTACACCCATTGCTGACATGTGTATAAAGTTGAGCATACAAGCAATCTCCATAGACAAACACTGGCAGTAAAATGGCCTGTTCTGAAGAGCTCAGTGACTTTCAATGTGCCACCGTCATATTAATGCCAATGATTTTGTCATGAGATGTTCGAGCAGGTGTCCACATACCTTTGGTCATGTAGTGTAGCTAGTGTAGACGTTGTGTGGGCGCCTGGCTGTGTATGTTTGTCTTTATGTGTTTGTTTTCCCCGGTATAGTATAGCATGGGATGTTGAACAGGGGATGGCACTGTGAGTGTGTTTGTTTTCCCAGGTATATTATAGACTGGGATGTTGAACAGGGGATGGCACTGTGAGTGTGTTTGTCTTTCCCTGTATAGTATAGACTGGGATGTTGAACAGAATAATAGTGAGCCAGTTTGAGCCAGTTTCATCACAGCTCTTGATGGTTTTTGCGACGGCACTTGAAGAAACGTTCAAAGTTCTTGAACTGTTCCGTATTGACTGACCTTCATGTCTTAAAGTAATGATGGACTGTCGTTTCTCTTTGCTTATTTGAGCTGTTCTTGCCAGTAATATGGACTTGGTATTTTACCAAATAGGGCTATCTTCTGTATACCAACCCTACCTTGTCACAAATCAACTGATTTGCTCAAACGCATTAAGACATTCCACAAATTAACTTTGAAAAGGCACACCTGTTAATTGAAATGCATTCCAGGTGATTACCTCATGAAGCTGGTTGAGATAACACGAAGAGTGTGCAAAGCTGTTATCAAGGCAAAGGGTGGCTACTTTGAGAATCTAAAATAGATTTTGATATATTTAACAATTTTGGTTACTACATGATTCCATATGTTATTTCATAGTTTTGATGTCTTCACTATTATTCTACAATGTAGAAAATAGTCAAAATGAAGAAAAACCCTTGAATGAGTAGGTATGTCCAAACCTTTGACTGGTACTGTAGATGTACACTCTACAGTGCCTTCGGAAAGTATTCAGAACCCTTGACTTTTTCCACATTTTGTTACGTTACAGCCTTATTCTAAAATGGATTTAAAATCAAAGATTTTCTCATCAATCTTCACACATATACCAAATGACAAAACAAAAACAAGTTTTTCGAAATGTTAAAAATTTATGAGAAATAAAAAACAGAAATACCTTATTTACATATGTATTCAGCCCTTTTGCTATGAGATTCGAACTTGAGCTCAGGTGCATCCTCTTTCCATTGACCATCCTAAAGATGTTTCTAAAACTTGATTAGACTGGTAAATTCAATTTATTGGACATTATTTGTTAAGGTACACACCTGTCTAAGGTCCCACAGTTGACAGTGCATGTCAGAGCAAAAACCAAGCCATAAGTTTGAAGGAATTGTCCGTAGAGCTCCGAGAGGATTGTGTCGAGGCACAGATCTGGAGAAGGGTACACAATTTCTGTAGCATTTTCTTCTTTTTTTAACCTTTGTTTAACTAGTCAAGTCAGTTAAGAATTCTCATTTTCGATGACGCGCTAGGAACCGTGGGTTAACTGCCTTTTTCAGGAGCAGAACGACAGATTTTTACCTTGTCTGCTCGTGGTTTCAATCTTGCAACCTTCCGGTTACAAGTCCAACGCTCTAACCGCTAGGCTACCTAGAACAAAGTGGCCTCCATTGTTCTGAAATGGAAGTAGTTTGGAACCACCAAGACTCTCCCTAGAGCTGGCTGCCCGGCCAAACTGAAAAATCGGGGGAGAAGGGCCTTGGTCAGGGAGGTGACCAAGAACCCGATGGTCACTCTGACAGAGCTCCAGAGTTCCTCTGTGGAGATGAGAGAATCTTCCAGAAGGACAACTATCTCTGCAGCACTCCACCAATCAGGCCTTTATGGTAGAGTGGCCAGACGGAAGCCACTCCTCAGTAAAAGGCACATGACAGCCAGCTTGGAGTTTGCCTTAAGGCACCTAAAGACTCTTAGACGTTGAGAAACACTATTCCCTGGTCTGATGAAACCAAGATTGAACCATTTGGCCTAGCGTCACGTCTGGAGGAAACCTGGCACCATCCCTACGGTGAAGCATGGTCGTGGCAGTATAATGCTGTTGGGATGTTTTTCAGCGGCTGGGACTGGGAGACTAGTCAGGATCAAGGGAAAGATGAACGGAGCAAAGTACAGAGAGATCCTTGATGAAAACCTGCTACAGAGCACTCAGGAACTCAGACTGGGGCGAATGCACACCTTTCAACTGGACAATGACCCTAAGCACACAGCCAAGACAACGCAGGAGTGGCTTCGGGACAAGTTTCTGAATGTCCTTGAGTGGCCCACCCAAACATATCTGGAGAGACCTGTGCAGCGATGCTCCCCATCCAACCTGACAGAGCTTGAGAGGATCTGCAGAGAAGAATAGGAGAAACTCCCCAAATACAGGTGTGCCAAGCTTGTAGCGTCATACCCAAGAAGACTCGAGGCTGTAATCGCTGCCAAAGGTGCTTCAACAAAGTACTGAGTAAAGGGTCTGAATACTTATGTAAATGTGAAATTTCCGGGGTTTATTCATAAATTTGCAAAAATGTATAAAATCTTGTGTTTGCTTTGTCATCATGGGGTATTGTGATGTCATTATAGGGTATTGTGTGTAGATTGATGAGGGGGAAAAATCTAAACAATTTAATCAATTTTAGAATAAAGTTGTCGTAAAAGTCAAGGTGTCTAAATACAGTGCCTTGCGAAAGTATTCGGCCCCCTTGAACTTTGCGACCTTTTGCCACATTTCAGGCTTCAAACATAAATATATAAAACTGTATTTTTTTGTGAAGAATCAACAACAAGTGGGACACAATCATGAAGTGGAACGACATTTATTGGATATTTCAAACGTTTTTAACAAATCAAAAACTGAAAAATTGGGCGTGCAAAATTATTCAGCCCCTTTACTTTCAGTGCAGCAAACTCTCTCCAGAAGTTCAGTGAGGATCTCTGAATGATCCAATGTTGACCTAAATGACTAATGATGATAAATACAATCCACCTGTGTGTAATCAAGTCTCCGTATAAATGCACCTGCACTGTGATAGTCTCAGAGGTCCGTTAAAAGCGCAGAGAGCATCATTAAGAACAAGGAACACACCAGGCAGGTCCGAGATACTGTTGTGAAGAAGTTTAAAGCCGGATTTGGATACAAAAAGATTTCCCAAGCTTTAAACATCCCAAGGAGCACTGTGCAAGCGATAATATTGAAATGGAAGGAGTATCAGACCACTGCAAATCTACTAAGACCTGGCCGTCCCTCTAAACTTTCAGCTCATACAAGGAGAAGACTGATCAGAGATGCAGCCAAGAGGCCCATGATCACTCTGGATGAACTGCAGAGATCTACAGCTGAGGTGGGAGACTCTGTCCATAGGACAACAATCAGTTGTATATTGCACAAATCTGGCCTTTATGGAAGAGTGGCAAGAAGAATGCCATTTCTTAAAGATATCCATAAAAAGTGTCGTTTAAAGTTTGCCACAAGCCACCTGGGAGACACACCAAACATGTGGAAGAAGGTGCTCTGGTCAGATGAAACCAAAATGGAACTTTTTGGCAACAATGCAAAACGTTATGTTTGGCGTAAAAGCAACACAGCTCATCACCCTGAACACACCATGCCCACTGTCAAACATGGTGGTGGCAGCATCATGGTTTGGGCCTGCTTTTCTTCAGCAGGGACAGGGAAGATGGTTAAAATTGATGGGAAGATGGATGGAGCCAAATACAGGACCATTCTGGAAGAAAACCTGATGGAGTCTGCAAAAGACCTGAGACTGGGACGGAGATTTGTCTTCCAACAAGACAATGATCCAAAACATAAAGCAAAATCTACAATGGATTGGTTCAAAAATAAACATATCCAGGTGTTAGAATGGCCAAGTCAAAGTCCAGACCTGAATCCAATCGAGAATCTGCGGAAAGAACTGAAATCTGCTGTTCACAAATGCTCTCCATCCAACCTCACTGAGCTCGAGCTGTTTTGCAAGGAGGAATGGGAAAAAATGTCAGTCTCTCGATGTGCAAAACTGATAGAGACATACCCCAAGCGACTTACAGCTGTAATCGCAGCAAAAGGTGGCGCTACAAAGTATTAACTTAAGGGGGCTGAATAATTTTGCACGCCCAATTTTTCAGTTTTTGATTTGTTAAAAAAGTTTGAAATATCCAATAAATGTTGTTCCACTTCATGATTGTGTCCCACTTGTTGTTGATTCTTCACAAAAAAATACAGTTTTATATCTTTATGTTTGAAGCCTGAAATGTGGCAAAAGGTCGCAAAGTTCAAAGGGGCCGAATACTTTCGCAAGGAATACTGTACTGTACAAAAGTATGTGGACACAAAATAGTGGATTCGTATATTTCAGCCAGCCTTCTGTGTTTCATGACACACACACCCATATGCGGGAGAAAGTGGGTTTGTGTGTGTGTGTGGGGGGCGGGGTTCTTATTCCTACAGAAGCAATTAACACAGTAGCATGTGTACCCCCCAAATATAGCACTTCACATCTGCCAATTGGCTCAAAATTGCTCCCATCCCCTAATTGTGAATTTCACCCGTCAGCAGATTGATATTTCAGATGAAACTATGCGTGTTTATAAAAAATAAATACAAAAGTATGTTAATTGGATATGTTGCGAGCCCAGTGAGTGTAGGGCTGGGCTGTGTTCCGCTGGGCTGTGTTCCGCTGATCTGGGTTCCGCTGGGCTGGGTTCCGCTGGGCTGGGTTCTCATGTATCGAGCTGAGAGCCGAGGGGAAAGCTGGTGCCAGCTTTTGCAGACCCATAGATATTGATATTGAGCTCTATGCTTGGTTGGACAGTGATTCCTCCGTCTCTCTCTCTCTCTTTATTTTCATCCTCCACTAGACTAGGTCTGCCTGTCTGCTCTAGTCCCGTACACACACCCAACCCTAGATGAGCTCTCTCACAACCTGGAATCAACTTTATGCCGAGTCTCTCCTTACTTAATCTCTTTCTTTAGCCATCTTGCTTTCTCTCTCCATCTTTCTCTCTTTCGCTCCTTTCTCTCTTGCTCTTTCTTTCTTTCTCTCTCTCTCTCTCTCTCTCTCTCTCTCTCTCTCTCTCTCTCTCTCTCTCTCTCTCTCTCTCTCTCTCCTCTCTCTCTATATCTATTTGGCTTTCTTTATCTCTCTGCCTCTCTCACACATACTACTCTCTCCTTGCTTCGGCGTACTCCATTGGCATATGCCGTCTGGTATATCAGGTGTGTCAACATTTTATGCCATGTCATTCACAGATGAGGGTATGATAATTGAGGATAGTGTCCTGTGATAGCTGGCCACAATTTCCAAGCAATGGGAAGAGCACCATCAACAATAAAAACATAGCATCTTTTTCTCAGTAAGGGAGCGTCTCTAAACGTCCTCGTGACTCTAATTTAAACGAGAGTGTGAGTCTTTTTCCTTATCCACAGAAAAAGGTGCATTTGAGATGTTGACAGATGTTATATTGTCTGTTTTTTACAAGGAAGACTAAAACGGAAACGATCATTAATAATGTGTGTTTTTTCCAATCTCGATTAGCAAATGTATGTGTGTTGCTCTGTGAATATGTGTCCTGTTGTTAATTGCTGTCTTCATGCCTTTCTTTCTCTCTTCCTCAGGTGTCATCCGTCTTGTATTTGTGTCGGGTTGGGGGATGAACGGGGTTGTCTTGATTTGAGATTTGAACTAAACTATCTTTTCTCTCTCTCTCCTCTCTCTCTGTCTCCCCACAGGGGACTCATCGCAGGCCGGTAAGTCGACTATCTCTTCACCTTCTCTCTTGCTCTGACACACGTACTGCTGTTTTGTCTGTGGCTGACAGTGATGTGGGATTTGATGATTCTAAGGCACGATACAGACTGAACACGTACACAATGGTGCGCGCGACGCACGCACGCATGCACGCACACACACACACACACACACACACACACACACACTCCATTGGGTATACAAAAGCACATATAAAAGCCTAACGTGCCTCTACAAACCAGACGGATTGAGATTGCTGTGCCACTTGAACTTTTCTCCCAGCGGTGAAAGCCAACTTTAAAGGGTGCACAATTACCATTTATTTGTATTGTGAGGCTGCGGGATTCCTGCTTTTATATCAGTGAGTGGAGCTCTCAGTCTCAGTGGATTGTGAGCAATCCAGAAAAGTGTGAACTATATTGCTTTCAATCAGTCATCTGCTGGTTGGGGCCCAGCAATTGACAGCAATAACCACTCAGGTTGAGAATGAAGACATACGAGAGGCCGGGGTGTATCCAACTCAATAGCCAGCCCACTCTGATGAGAGAAGATGACTTAATGGACAGAATATAGATATAGTTGATCTTACCATTCAGAGTTCAGCAAGGTAACTCTGAATAGCAGATACATTAACAGGCAGATGGGATCATGTATGTGTGAGGAAGATTGAGGTATACAGCCTGTCTTTGTGAAGTTTTGTGATGTAGATCTGTGTTTTGTAAAGGTTTGCAATTGGGTCAACTGTGGTGTCTGCTTTAAGTGAACAGTAGAGAGTATTGTAGTTTTCACCATGTTGTGAGCATGCTTTTAAAGGTGCAATATGCAGAAATCTCTCCGCCATTTCCTGGTTGCTAAAATTCTAGTTGTTTGTCTAATTTCAGTTTAAGTGACCAAACAAGCAAGTATAGTGTAGAGAATCATTGTACCATCTAAACCTCTGTGAAATATATTTTCCATAAATAAAACTATTGTATTTTCAGCTGTTTGAAGCTGATGTACAAAATTGAAAGTTAAAGCCAAAAAAAGGAAACTTAAGAACAGGAAGCATAGAAATAGCACACATAGAATATATCTACCACTTCTTAGACTTTTTTTAGTTGAGTTTATTTTTATTTTTACAGGGACAGTGCACATTTAATCAACGTTTCAGAAAAAGTGCAGGTTTTAGCCAGCCGGTTAATTTTCATCTGCGGTCCCTGGGCATGTTATTAAAAACAATTACAATAACAATACAGACAATCAATGAGCAGTGAGCACAAGCAGAGCAACATAGGACAATCAGGACGTAGTATACAGACAGAGCAACATAGAACAAAAAGCAGCAAGACAAAATCCATAAAAGCAACCGTGTTTCCACACCTCAGAAGCTACAGACAACATGGAAAGCGGCCATACAAAACTAGGGATTATGTTCACAAATCTGATTGGCCTTTAGCCATGTCTCCATGTTTTTAATGAAAGTGTGATAGGTGGTGCAGTTGTGTGTCTGATGGCAGTGTATTCCAAACATGGGAAGCTCTCACAGAGGAAGCAGATTGACTAAAGATGCTTTTCCTTAAGGGAACTATACAGTCACCTCTCATGGCAGACCTTGTGGATCTGCTGCCATATGTTTGGGCTTTCTGTTTAACAAAAGTGCTGAGTTGAGGGGGGGCCAGGCCATTAGGATCTTGATTACAAGACATGCGTTGATGTATTGCACAAGATTTTCCCAACTCAGGAGCTCATGCTTTCTGAGGATGTAACAGTGATGATGGCTATTGGGCTTCCTATCAAGCACTTTGAGGGCCTGTTTGTAGACCGACTGAATGGGTTTTAATGTTGTACAGCAAGCTTGGGCCCAACTAGTCAAGCAGTATGTTAAGTGAGGAAGTATCATAGATTTGGAGTACAGCTTTGCTACCTCTGTAGTCAAACAATTTCTTATAGGTTGAATTTGGTTATTTGAATGACATTTTTCACGCGCTTTTTAAAAGAGGGGTTGGAATCAAGTATGATGCCAAGGTACTTAAAATCAGATACCACCTGGAGCTTCTCCCCTGACATAGACATCTGGCTCAGTAGCATCAGTTGTCCTCTTTGTGAAGAACATGCAGACAGTTCTTTTTACATTGAGATGCAAACATGAGTCACTGAGCCACTTTGTAACCTGGACCATTACAGTAGTGAGTTCTTGTGCAGCTTGTTGTTTGCTCTTTGCATGCCCATATCACTGTATCATCTGCATACATTTGAACTTCAGACCCAGTACAGACAGAAGGCAGATCATTAATGTACAGGCTGAACAGGAGGTGCCCCAGTATTGACCCTTGGGGCACACCCACATCATAGCTAAGAGTGGGCGACAGCTTATTGCTCACTCTGACACACTGGGTTCTGCCTTCAAGGTATGATCTCAAGGCATCGGGGGAAAAGTTGAACTTGGACAATTTTGTGATGAGTACCTCATGGTTAACAGTATCAAAAGCCTTCCTTAGGTCCAGAAACACAGCCCCAACATCGCCCCCTTTGTCCATCTTGGACTTCACATTTTCCAGAAGAAAGCTGTTGAACGTTTCTGTGTGTTTTGCTCTGAAGGCAAGCTGCATGGAGAGTAATGTGAAGGGGCTGTTGTTGAGATGGGCAATCAGTTGCTCTGCTAAACACTTTTCAACAACCTTCGACACCACAGGTAGTATACTAATGGGCCTGTAGTTACTCACTTCAGTAGGGTCACCCGATTTAAAGATGGCTGTTATTATTGCCAACTTCCAGACCCTTGGAAACACGCCCTGACCAATAGATGTGTTGGTGTCCTTAGTAATGGGGCCAATGAGTGACTCCTTGTAGTTTTTAAGAAAGGTACAGTCCAACCCAAACACATCTTTGGCTTTAGAGTTCTTTAGTGAGCTAATCACTTTGTTCACCTCTGACTCAGAAACCTCCCTAATGATGAAGACAGATCATCAATACACATTTCTATGTGATTGTGTCACCCAAAAAGTTACATATTGCAGTTTTAAATATATACATTTAAGTCCAGATATGCTAATAAATTTGACTTACTTTATTTATTTTTAAACATTGTCTGCCTCCATCCGCCACTCTGAAATGTATATCAATCAGTTCTTCCCAGACTTAGGACTCAAAATGTAATACAACCAAGGAGAAAATGCAAACCTATGGACAATCCCATTTTTTTGTCTATGTTGTTGTGTATACTGCTAAAGTGTTATGCATCACTTAAGTATTCATTAAAACTACACCCCAAGACCATATCTCAAATCTGCTGACATGCTACTGCTCGCTAGATTTTAATTTGGAATCAGTGAAGTGTGTGTGGTGTGTGTGTGTGTGTGTGTGTGTTTATAGACAATCTAATGAAACGTATCAACGCTCCACACAAACAGTTAGGAAATGTAATGCTTGCTAAAGCTATAGCTTCCAGCAGTTGCTGCAATGTGCCTTTCAGTCGAGTATGATGACATCAATATTATCGCTCCTCTACAGAATATTATCCCCCAAGAATACACTTTTATATAGGAATTTAATCGTTGGATGAAATGTACTGCAGCGTTCAGGCTATGTTCTGACTGAACGAGCAAATAGGTACAACACATACATACACCACACATAATACAATGGATATTGGATAATGGACCAGTACACATATTTTCTTATTTTTGAAAACCATATTCTACGCTTTCCATAGTTTGCCACTGAAATCTGTATGATTCTGACTGGCCTCTCTGTTCAATCATTTCAGGCGAGAGTATCTTCATTTGCATGTTGCTCGTCCTGAGGTACGTAAAGAGGTATGCAAAGCTGTAAAGACAGTCTTTCGCCCGAACCCCACCGTGTTGTCTGCTATAGTGAATATAGAGCATAATAATGTCTTACCCTGTCCCTCAAGAACCATCAGGGAGGCATGAATACCACACATGTCTGCCCTCTAAATACTGCTGTTTACATGGCACACGCCATATGCTCCTCTCTAGGTTCATGACATGAATGTGTTGTTGGAATACGCATTAAGAATACAGACATACACATGCCCAACCCTCACCACCACCTGTTGATGAGGACGGGATATTCTGCTGTGATTCCAGACCTTTGGATATCTCTATAGAACCAGTGTAGCTCAGCTCTTGTCTGTTAGAACCAGAGCCTGTACAGAGACCAGACAGACGTTATGTTGCAGTCTCCAGAGCTGTAGCTGGAGAGAGTGGGCCAGAGAGCTAATGTGCCATTTTGTCTGACTTCAGATTATAGCCTAGCAGGGCCGCTTACTCGAGGGTAAACTCAAAAACTACCCCGGCTGCTCCCTCCTGCCTGCCTAGACTCTCTCCATCCACAGTAGAAAAAAAATGTAATTAAAAGCAGGGAGAGAATGCTGCTGGATCGTGATTTCACATTAGTCTTGTGGGCTAAAAAGGAGGAGATGGCTAATACATTCCTCCACAAGAGGATTTTGTCTATTAGTCCATTTCACCACCATCGTCACAAATTCCTCTGTGAGAAGATTGGGGTGGATGAGCTTCAGCAAAAAAAGGCTGGAAAAGTTAGGACAGGAAGGAAGGATAGAAGAATGCACGTTAAACATATTTAAATAGGACCACGGTCTGAAGGCCCACAGCCTGCTTGAGGTCCAGACAAAGAGGCATCAAGACACCTCTCAGAGTATTGAATTAGACAAAGGCATGTACCTAGACGATTATGTGACTTAACCTTCTAAAAACGAGGGGGAAGTTGTTTTCAGTGCCTCCACTTCCACGGGAATAAATAAATAAGTACCCGAGGAGAGCCCCAATATAGTCTGAAAAGACTCCAAGCCCCATAACCCTCCTCTTCCCTAGGGGTAACGCCCAGAGCAACCAGAGAAGCCAGACAAAGGCCTGAAGAGTTCCTGGACGAACAACACACAGTTGAACTTCACAGGCACAAAGAGGCCAATTGGTTTGGTTAGTGGCAAATCTACCTCTTTCCTGTTCTCTTTCGTTCTCTCTGTAGTCTGGTGTAATTGAAGTTGCAAGAGAACAAGGGATAATAGGGAAAGGAGAGAAAGAAAGGATGAGACCTCATTTTCAGAGATCGTTCAAGTCTGTACCAGAGCACAGGTTGTTCCGCTCTTTCTTTGAAGCAGAGCGTGTCTTTCACGTTATTGAGATGATGGAGTGCATTCATGAGGGAAGCGGGATGCACTAGTGTGTGTAATTCCATTAGAATGACTTACTCAGGTGGAGGAGTGGAGAGAGAGTGGTTAGACAAATGCTGAATGCACACGATCAGAGAAACAAGCACAGGTAGGTGGTGGGCCGACACTGAAAACAGTGAAGTTGATCGATCTACGTCGAGGGAGGAGCTGATTTCTGTATTTATAATATTCTTATGATTACCAGGTCAATTTGTTGGCACTAGGGCTGACTCCATTTAGTCGACTGGTCCATTGTTTGGTTGTACCGCTGTTGGTCGACCAAGATTATTTTGTTGAGCAGTGGCAAATATATTTACAAAATGTGTGGCACACAAGACACCTGTCTGATTCACGCCTGTCTGAGTGGACTAATCCATTGTGGAGGCCTGTCTGAGTGGACTAATCCATTGTGGAGGTCTGTCTGAGTGGACTAATCCATTGCAGAGGCCTGTCTGAGTGGACTAATCCATTGTGGAGGTCTGTCTGAGTGGACTAATCCATTGCGGAGGCCTGTCTGAGTGGACTAATCCATTGCAGAGGCCTGTCTGAGTGGACTAATCCATTGTGGAGGTCTGTCTGAGTGGACTAATCCATTGTGGAGGTCTGTCTGAGTGGACTAATCCATTGCAGAGGCCTGTCTGAGTGGACTAATCCATTGTGGAGGTCTGTCTGAGTGGACTAATCCATTGTGGAGGTCTGTCTGAGTGGACTAATCCATTGCGGAGGCCTGTCTGAGTGGACTAATCCATTGTGGAGGTCTGTCTGAGTGGACTAATCCATTGCGGAGGCCTGTCTGAGTGGACTAATCCATTGCGGAGACCTGTCTGAGTGGACTAATTACCATAATTTACCAAAATCTACCATGTTTATTTGGTTACAGTAATTTATTTTAATGCATACAATATATTAGTATTACAGTCTTTCCATTGTCATTGTAGGATTGGACACATTGTTTTGGGTGGGTGTATTTCATTCCATTTACTGTATGAGTTGTCAATTTATTCATTGTCTTTTGTTTGGAGCGCTCCTGTCGATCTTTATTTTTATTTTTATTTTTATTTCACCTTTATTTAACCAGGTAGGCTAGTTGAGAACAAGTTCTCATTTGCAACTGCGACCTGGCCAAGATAAAGCATAGCAGTATGAGCAGACAACACAGAGTTACACATGGAGTAAACAATTAACAAGTCAATAACACAGTAGAAAACAAAGGGGGAGTCTATATACAATGTGTGCAAAAGGCATGAGGTAGGCGAATAATTACAATTTTGCAGATTAACACTGGAGTGATAAATGATCAGATGGTCATGTACAGGTAGAGATATTGGTGTGCAAAAGAGCAGAAAAATAAATAAATAAAAACAGTATGGGGATGAGGTAGGTGAAAATGGGTGGGCTATTTACCAATAGACTATGTACAGCTGCAGCGATCGGTTAGCTGCTCAGATAGCTGATGTTTGAAGTTGGTGAGGGAGATAAAAGTCTCCAACTTCAGCGATTTTTGCAATTCGTTCCAGTCACAGGCAGCAGAGTACTGGAACGAAAGGCGGCCAAATGAGGTGTTGGCTTTAGGGATGATCAGTGAGATACACCTGCTGGAGCGCGTGCTACGGATGGGTGTTGCCATCGTGACCAGTGAGCTGAGATAAGGCGGAGCTTTACCTAGCATGGACTTGTAGATGACCTGGAGCCAGTGGGTCTGGCGACGAATATGTAGCGAGGGCCAGCCGACTAGCGCATACAAGTCGCAGTGGTGGGTGGTATAAGGTGCTTTAGTGACAAAACGGATGGCACTGTGATAGACTGCATCCAGTTTGCTGAGTAGAGTGTTGGAAGCCATTTTGTAGATGACATCGCCGAAGTCGAGGATCGGTAGGATAGTCAGTTTTACTAGGGTAAGCTTGGCGGCGTGAGTGAAGGAGGCTTTGTTGCGGAATAGAAAGCCGACTCTTGATTTGATTTTCGATTGGAGATGTTTGATATGAGTCTGGAAGGAGAGTTTGCAGTCTAGCCAGACACCTAGGTACTTATAGATGTCCACATATTCTAGGTCGGAACCATCCAGGGTGGTGATGCTAGGCGGGCATGCGGGTGCAGGCAGCGATCGGTTGAAAAGCATGCATTTGGTTTTACTAGCGTTTAAGAGCAGTCGGAGGCCACGGAAGGAGTGTTGTATGGCATTGAAGCTTGTTTGGAGGTTAGATAGCACAGTTAGCACAGTGTCCAATGACGGGCCGAAAGTATATAGAATGGTGTCGTCTGCGTAGAGGTGGATCAGGGAATCGCCCGCAGCAAGAGCAACATCATTGATGTATACAGAGAAAAGAGTCGGCCCGAGAATTGAACCCTGTGGCACCCCCATAGAGACTGCCAGAGGACCGGACAGCATGCCCTCCGATTTGTCACACTGAACTCTGAGTCAGGACACAAACCTGATTACGCATAGAAGTGGGCCTAGTCTACCTGGCCTGCGTACAAGTGTAGGCCTATAAATGTGCCCATTTGGGGATACTATTTCTGATTGTCTTAACTCACCGTCACTGTGGAACTTCTCAAAGTAATTTTTTCATAGCCTCAAACAGCAAGTAAACAAAGTCTGTTTTTACATCCATTGAGTTCCTCAACGTAGCCTATTTGAAAAATCATTCCAGCTCTCTCCCTTTTGATAACCGCTCAGCATGAAAGGGGGAAAAAATGTCATGCTCTGTTCTGGTTGAGATTCATAAAATAGGCCTACCTGATTACTTCTTATCCCTTGCACAAATAGCCTACAGCTGTGTCTGTCTGTCCAGAGCTCACTGTTGCAGGAAACACTGATGGCCCAGAATATTTTATACAATGTAACACGTTTGTTAGCGTAGGTTTCATTAGCTATCTCCCTGTCAGCTAATTCCATTTTGAATAATGTCTTGGCATGATTGTCTCATTTCACGTAACTAGCTTCAGGCTTAATTGAACATTCAATCATATCCACTACCGGTCAAAAGTTTTAGAACACCCACTCATTCAAGGGTTTTTCTTTATTTTTACTAGTTTCTACATTGTAAAATAATAGTGAAGACGTCAACACTATGAAAGAACACATCATGTATCATGTAGTAACCAAAAAAGTGTCAAAATATATTTTATATTTGAGATCTTCAAATTGCCACCATTTGCCTTATTGACAGATTTGCACACTCTTGGCATTCTCCCAACCAGCTTCATGAGGTAGTCACATGGAAGGCATTTCAATTAGCAGGTGTGCCTTCTTAAATGTTAGTTTGTGGAATTAACCAGCTATTTATTTAACTAGGCAAGTCAGTTAAATAAATAAGGATTGGACCCTTTTTTTAAAATGTTGACTAAAATGACATCTAACTGCCTGTAGCTCAGGACCTGAAGCAAGGATACCTTTTGATACCTTTTGAAAGGAAACACTTTGAAGTTTGTGGAAATGTGAAATTAATGTAGGATAACATAACACATTAGATCTGGTAAAATATTTTTTTTAAATCATAATTTTTTAAATGCAAGAGAAAGGCCATAATGTACTATTCCAGGTTAGGCGCAATTTATATTTTGGCCACTAGATGGGAGCAGTGTATGTGCAAAGTTTTGGACTGATTCAGTCCTGTTTTCTGTTCAAAATGTTGCCCAAATGTGCCAAATTGGTTTATTAATACATTTTCAAGTTCATAACTGTGCACTCTCCTCAAGCAATAGTATGCTATTCTTTCACTGCAATAGCTACTGTAAATTGGACGGTTCAGTTAGATTAACAATAATTGAAGCTTTCTGCCTATATCAGATATGTCCTGGGAAATGTTCTTGTTACTTACAACCGCATGCTAATCACATTAGCCTATGTTAGCTCAACCGTCCAGCGGGGGGGAGGGGGGGGACATCGATCCTGTAGAGGTGTTAAGAAGAAATTATTATTTGCAATGACGGCCTACCCCAGCCAAACCCAAACCCGGACAGTGCCTGGCCAATTGTGCGCCGCCCTTTGGGACTCCCAATCACGGCTGGTTGTGATACAGCCTGGAATCGAACCAGTGTCTGTAGTGACAGTATTAGCTTTACACTACTTGTCCTTATGTTTTTATAGTCTTAATTATTCCTTGGCATAAACTGGTGGTTAAAACATTCCTTGTCCTGGAATGACATGCTTGCTAGTGATAAAGCTATCTGTTCCTGCTAGCTAGCTGCATATCTACTTGTTTTAACTAGCAAGCTATCTATATTACTAAGGTTTCTGCATTCTAAATTGGGAGTAATTTTACAGCTTGCATTGATGGAATAATGTTTGTATAACTTAATAATAGTTAGCTAGATTACAAATCAATAAGATGACCTGATATCAGTTTGTTGGACCGAGAACTCTCTTGAGCTGTCACTAGCTGTCTACTCAACCTGCTCCACTACAGTCCCGTCGAAAAGAACAAGGGCGAGCTTGGTCCTCCTTTTTCTGTAGTCCACAATCATCTCCTTTGTCTTGATCACGTTGAGGGAGAGGTTGTTATCTTGGCACCACACTGCCAGGTCTTTGACCTCCTCCCTATAGTCTCATCATTGTCGGTGATCAGGCCTTGTTGTGTCGTTGGCAAACTTAATGATGGTGTTGGAGTCGTGCTTGGCCATGCAGTCATGGGTGAACAGGGAATACAGGAGGGGACTGATCATGCACCCCTGAGGGGCCCCCGTGTTGAGGATCAGCGTGGCAGATGTGTTGTTACCTACCCTGACTACCTGGGGGCGGCCCGTCAATAAGTCCAGGATCCAGTTGCAGAGGGAGGTGTTTAGTTCCAGGGTCCTTAGTTTAGTGATGAGCTTTGAGGGCACTATGGTGTTAAACACTGAGCTGTAATCATTGAATAGCATTCTCACATAAGTGTTCTGTTTGCCCAGGTGGGAAAGAGCAGTGTGGAGTGCAAAAAAGATTGCCTCATCTGTGGATCTGTTGGGGCAGTATGCAAATTGGAGTGGGGCAAATTTCTGGGATAATGGTGTTGATGTGAGCCATGACCAGCCTTTCAAAGCATTTCTTGGCTACAGACGTGAGCTACGGGCCGGTTGTCATTTAGGCAGGTTACCTTGGTGTTCTTGGGCACAGGGACTATGGTGGTCTGCTTGGAACATGTTGGTATTACGGACTCGGTCAGGGGCAGGTTGAAAATGTCAGTGAAGACACTTGCCAGTTGGTCAGCGCATGCTCAGAGTACAAGTCGTGGTAATCCGTCTGGCCCTGCAGCCTTGTGAATGTTGACCTGTTTAAAGGTCTTACTCACTACGGATCGGCTACGGATAGCATGATCACACAGTCGTCCAGAAAAGCTGATGCTCTCATGCATGCTTCAGTGTTGCTTGCCTCAAAGCAAGCATAGAAGTTATTTAGCTCGTCTGGTAGACACGTGTCACTGGGCAGCTCGCAGCTGAGCTTCCATTTGCAGTCCATAATAGGTTTTTCAGCCCTGCCACTTCCGATGAGCGTCGGTGCCGGTGTAGTACGATTCAATCTTAGTCCTGTATTGACGCCTTGCCTGTTTGATGGTTCGTCGGATGGCAAAGTGGGATGTCGTGTACGTGTACAGGTTAGAGTCCCGCTCCTTGAAAGCTGCAGCTCTAACCTTTAGCTCAGAGCGGATGTTGCCTGTAATCCATGGTTTCTGGTTTGGGTATGTATGTACGGTCACTGTGGGGACAACTTCATCAATGCTCTTATTGATGAAGCTAGTGAATGATGTGGTGTACTCCTCAATGTCATCGGAAGAATCCCTGAATATACTCCAGTCTGTGCGAGCAAAACAGTCCTGTAGCTTAGCATCTGCATCTTCTGACATCTTCCTTATTGAGAGAGTCACTGGTACTTCCTGCTTCAGTTTTGCTTGAAGGCAGGAATCAGGAGGATTGAAAACTAAGTAGACATATCACATAGATAGTGATTGCAACCTAGGCTTTTTCCATCCTGGCTTTTGCTATGTGGTTTGTACACAGCTCTGTATCCTCACTGCACTGATATGGTTATTTGGAAATGCCCCTTTTCTTTGTCAGGGCACTCTTTCAAAAGTCTTATAACATTCCTAATTTATGAGTTTGTTTCATTGCTATCATCATATCAAGGCTATCGCTGAGGCAATGTCCTGAATGACAGCACTGCCCTGAATTACAGTTAATCGAATCAATCTCATATTGGACACAAACATATATATTCATGTACAAAAAACACACACTCTATTTCTGTAATATACAAAACCACTCAGTAATTCAAAACCCAGTCATTATTTAGCTACAGTTGTTGTTTCACTCGTTATAATCAAGCCTCCTCTCCAACCTCATTGTAAGATGGCCGCCCTCTGAATAACAGTGATTGCAATAAAACACTAAGCCCACAGGCCATTTGCATATTGAAGGGGGTAATGAGATAGCTAGCTACCTTAGATAATTAGTGCTTAAGGCGTTTAACATCCCGTCTCGACCACAGGGACCGAGTTAACTCACAAGCAATTAAACGACGAGTCATTTGGTCCTGACATTTCAGGTGTTTTTTTTATGGCATTTGTTTTGTCTGTGTGTCACAAAACAGAGCTCATGGCTACACCATAAGGACCCCTTGCTAAGGATATAGTACCCTGTCATAAATGCCTGCTAGGAAACACATGAAGAGCCCAAAGATTTTGAAGTGCTGATGCTAATGTTAACGATGATAAATGCTGCCTGGTAAATGTTAATGTTGGCAAATGCTTTCCCTAACTGTTTTGCTGACATTTTATTCCTTTGGGAAGCCGGTGACACCGACGACGGAGCGATCACTCAATCTTACAAGCGTTGAATTTCAGTCGCAGGCGTCAGTCATCTGAAGTTTTATCGCGATTGTGTGAGCTCATCGAAAAAATCGTATTTAGATATTGTGTTTGAGCTCCATGACAACTCTCTATTGTGCACATGCAGTGTGGTGAGTGGAGAGAGTAGCATTTCCACGCAGGCAATGAAGAAAGCGAATTACATCTACATTGGTGCTAGCCCAGCTAACAATTGTAGAGAGAGAGGAAGTTCATGTAATGTTACCCGTCATGTTCCCCTAATGTTTGAGTGTCCAGTTTTCTGTTAGTAAGGGGAACATTCTATCTAAGTTAGCAAAAACTTTCTAAGAACCTTTTTAGCATTTTGCGTTAGTTAGGAGAACATTCCCTTAATGCCAAACAGAACATACCCAGAGTGTGGTTATCATCTTCTCAGAATATGCAACATTAATGTTCTAGACACGTTTCATGGGACGTTGCAAGAACGTTCGTGTCCAGTTTTCTGAGCGTTGGGAGAATATTCCACCAATGTCCCACCAAAACATACACAGAACATGGTTGCCATGTTTTTAGAACATAACATGTTAACGTTCTATACATGTTTCATGAGTCCAATGTTCTGAGGGTGACGGTAATATTCCATGAACGTTCCACCAAACCAGTAACCAACGCTCTCTTCTATTTAATCTGACTTATTCATCTCTGGAATCCATCACAACACACAGTACTGTGTTCTCAATCAAGGACTATAACAACGCTGTAGACTCTTGTTGGGTATTGACTGTTGTGTTAGATGCTGCTTCAGTGATAGTAAGGGGTAAGAAAATGGCCACCATCCCAGCTGCCGGGGCTCCTGGGTAAAGCTATGGGGTGTCTGCTGTGACTGAGGCATTTCTCTGGCGGGGACTCTGGGAGGTGGCGCTTGACTCTGGAGCTGCTCGCCCAACGGGGATGTCACACGCTTTTAACACACCCCATGTCTCCCGGGGAAAAGGCAAGAGTGAATGAGGGAGAAAGGAGGGAAGGAGGATACTAGAGAAAATGACAGAGAAAGAGGGAGAGACTTAGAGAGCAAGAGGGAGACAGCAATGGGGGGAAGAATTGAATCAGACAATGAATGAGAGAGAGCAAGATGTGGGAATAACGAAAAATGACACAGAGAAAAGATTCCCTCTGCAAGAGACAGCCCAATCCACCTTGACTTGAACTTCTGAATTTCTCTATTTTCTTTCTGTTTCCCTTTTAGTGATTACAGCTGCATTACCACATAATACATTACAACTGACCTTATATTTTGGTTACATAAATTGATTTATGATGTTTTTCATGTGCCCAAGGCATAGGTTCATTACAGTGGCTCTACAGGCTCATTGCTGGACTATTAGGCTGATTTGATTCCATAAGGAGGGAAGGAGGGGTGGGAGGGAGTGATGGATGTAAGGAGGGATAGAGGGAAATGGAGGGATATTAGTGGGACCACCAGGGGATCGTAAACTAGGGCCAAGGCATGGCTCTCAAATGACATGGACTAGCATGGACTGGCGCTGGTGCCTTGTAGATGCAAAGCTTCTAAAATATGTTACTTGTTATGGGGACTGTATCAGAACATCTGGCATGGGGCACAAGGAGCAGTGTGGAACGCTTCAACCTACACACACACACACACACACACACACACACACACACACACACACACAGACACACACACACACACACACACACACGCAAACACACACACAGACTTTAAACTCCATTAGCAGGACTTGGGGAAAGCAACATATATTTATCTTGCAACAGGCCAGAAACTCCAGCCTCTCTCTCTAGAACAGAGATACAAACACAGTAGAGACATTTTGCCCTGATTTTTGTCAACCTGTAATGGGGCATCTCTGTAATAGGGCTTCTCTGCAGTCTTCTGAATCCTGCTCCCAGACCAGTTGAGACAATTCCAGACTGACACCCACGGACTAGATGGCTTTCTGCTACTCCTTCAGATTCACGTGTAGTTTATATCCTCAATGCCACAAAGCATCGCCATATATGAAGTGTCTCAGCTGTGAGAAGTGATGACTCTGTATTTGTTAAGCTATGGTTCAGAGAGTTATCAACAACATGGACCCCTGTACAGCCGGCCAAAGAATCATAGCCACAGTGTACTCCAGTGCGGTGACCGTGTTGTTGAGCTGTGTTCACCGGTGCTGATCGATCAGGAATCCAATAGGACTGATGATGCCAATTAATCAAGCTGTCAGCGCTACAGCTACTGCCCAGGGGGCATGCTCAATAGGTAGGGAGCGACAGAGACTGGGGCTCTGTTTCATTCCACAAAGAATTTCTTCCCCTCTCTCCACTGAGCTTCTTTACTTTCTTTCATGGATCTGATGGGATAGGTGAAATCAATGTGGCTGAAACAAGGTGGGAGATATTGGTAACACCTACCCAGTTGGTCTTAGTTTTATGAAGGGGAGTGAACAAGGCAGCACATTATCAGCCTCAAAACATAATCCGGTGACAATTTTTCTGAAAGTTAAGCGTCATAACATATGACGCTTAAGGCACATAATATGAATATTAACATGAAAATTATTCCTGGACTGAGCACAACCCATGTATTATTTTCAGAAGTCTTTAAGTGCTGTCAAATTGGTTCAATTTCTGTCAAGCCTCGCCATGTAACTCGGCCACTCAGGAAAATTCACTCTCTTCTTGGTTGGCCTTGTATTTTAAGTTATTGTCCTGCTGAAAGGTGAATCAGTCTCCCAGTGTCTGGTGGAAAGCAGACTGAAGCAGGTTTTCCTCTAGGATTTTGCCTGTGCTTAGCTCCATTCAATACATTTTTTATCCTGAAAAACTCCCCAGTCCTTAATGATTACAAGCATACCCATAACATGATGCAGCCACCACTATGCTTGAAAATATGGAGAGTGGTACTCAGTAATGTGTTGTTTTGGATTTACACTAAAAATAACACTTTGTTTTCAGGTCAAAAAGTTAATTGCTTTACCACATTTGTTGCAGTATTACTTTAGTGCCTTGTTGCAAACAGGATGCATGTTTTGGAATATTTTTATTTTGTACAAGCGTCCTTCTTTTCACTCTGTCAATTAGGTTAGTGCTGTGGAGTAACTACAATGTTGTTGATCCATCCTCAGTTTTCTCCTTTCACAGCCATTAAACCGCGTAACTGTTGTAAAGTCTCCATTGGCCTCGTGGTGAAATCCCTGAGCGGTTTCCTTCCTCTACAGCAACTGAGTTAGGAAGGACCCCTGTATATTTGTAGTGCCTGGGTGTATTGATACACCATCCAAAGTGTAACTAATAACTTCACCATGTTCAAAGGGATATTCAATGTAAGTTCTTTTTTTAACCCATCTACTCAACTCAGGCTGTTGCGTACATCATGCTTCAATGTCAATAGGAGACGTGCCTTAACATACGACTGATGCACACAGATGTGAAATTACTGCGAAATGAAGTCCTAAGAGACACATACTGATTTTTATGACATGAATCAGTCACTAGAAAACCTGCTTGAAAATTTGACTAATGCACGCAGATGTTAAGAGTGAATGCTGAGACTCTTGCCAGTTTTATCAACTGCTGGTTTTTGCTGTAATCGGAGGACCAGAACCAATATTTGTATTGATTATCTGACAGCGTGCCTAATTCATACTGTATGCCCTATAAGAATTTCAAGCTGCGTGTATGAATATTCTGTGTTTCATTGAGTGTTATTGGACTAGAGGCAGTGGTAACCACACGCAGGCTTTTCCACAATCTCAGGAAATATAACTGAGTAACGTTATTTCATGGACATTGAATGAATAGATGACATGCCTGTACTTCTGTTTGTTTTACCTGTTCTAAATGCATTTGGGACACGTCCACACGTGTTTAGTCATTTGATCGTACGTTAGATGTAATTATTGGATGCTCAGTTTGTTTGCTATCTTTAGAAATTGTGCATGATTCATCTTCAAATGGCTATCTATAACAATAACTATTTTAGGTGTTTGCCATATGTACTGCATATCCATGTAAGAGGCTTTGATATATGTTGTTGATATATCATGTATTTTATACAGTCTTCTGCATCATACAGATGATAGGTTTTCCGTGTAAAATCCATTGAAGTTCCTTTATATATTGTCAAACTTTGCAATGAAGCCCGTAGATCAGCCAGAGGCTGTCTAATATAGCAATTTGCTCCCTCTGTCACACAGTATTATGGCGAATCGAGTTTTGTCATGAAGCTTATGAAGCTGTAGAGGCCAGACTCAGACGCTGTGGTAGTTTAGGTCCCATCTCCACTCCATAAACTATGGTATGCAGCACGGTCAGGAGAACAGTTTGCTGCTACAACACCACCGGTGCTCTGTCCTGTGTGTTCTGTTGTATTGTGATGTCATAGCACATTCCGTCCAACTTTTACTCTCTGATAGAGTGAATCTGAATGAATGCGTACACACAATGTTTTTCACGCTCAGCCGTTTCCCATGTGTATCAAGAATGGTCCACCACCTAAAGGACATCCAGCCAACTTGACACAACTGTGGGAAGCATTGTAGTCAACATGGGCCAGCATCCCTGTGGAACGCTTTCAACACTTTGTAGGGGGCTACGGTTTGTTCCTAAGCATGACGCAACACGGAGTGCCTGGATACAGCCCTTTGCCGTGGTATATAGGCCATATACCACTAACCCCTGAGGTGCCTTATTGCTTTTATAAACCGGTTGCCAACACAGTAAGGCAAGGAACGACGCATCTAAATTGAAAGTGTTGCTTTAATAAATACCTTAAAGTAGTCCGAACAAAAGTCTCGTTGCTAGACTGGTTGCTATGCAACATAACCGCAGGCTAGCTAGCAAGCTTACATTAAATGTATGCAAAAACTGAGCATTAGTGTTACTTCTAGAGTGACTAACACAAGCCAATTGTTTACTAATGTTGATCTGAATGTTGCCATTTATTGTGTACGAATACATTTGTTCCCCCCACGTTATCGTTTGTTGTTGGCTTGCCCATGTTATCGTTTGTTGTTGGCTTGCCCATGTTATCATTTGTTGTTGGCTTGCCCATGTTATCGTTTGTTGTTGGCTTGCCCATGTTATCGTTTGTTGTTGGCTTGCCCATGTTATCGTTTGTTGTTGGCTTGCCCATGTTATCGTTTGTTGTTGGCTTGCCCATGTTATCGTTTGTTGTTGGCTTGCCCATGTTATCGTTTGTTGTTGGCTTGCCCATGTTATCGTTTGTTGTTGGCTTGCCCATGTTATCGTTTGTTGTTGGCTTGCCCATGTTATCGTTTGTTGTTGGCTTGCCCACGTTATCGTTTGTTGTTGGCTTGCCCACGTTATCGTTTGTTGTTGGCTTGCCCACGTTATCGTTTGTTGTTGGCTTGCCCACGTTATCGTTTGTTGTTGGCTTGCCCACGTTATCGTTTGTTGTTGGCTTGCCCACGTTATCGTTTGTTGTTGGCTTGCCCACGTTATCGTTTGTTGTTGGCTTGCCCACGTTATCGTTTGTTGTTGGCTTGCCCACGTTATCGTTTGTTGTTGGCTTGCCCACGTTATCATTTGTTGTTGGCTTGCCCATGTTATCGTTTGTTGTTGGCTTGCCCATGTTATCATTTGTTGTTGGCTTGCCCATGTTATCATTTGTTGTTGGCTTGCCCATGTTATCGTTTGTTGTTGGCTTGCCCAAGTTATCATTTGTTGTTGGCTTGCCCATGTTATCATTTGTTGTTGGCTTGCCCATGTTATCGTATGTTGTTGGCTTGCCCATGTTATCGTTTGTTGTTGGCTTGCCCACGTTATCGTTTGTTGTTGGCTTGCCCATGTTATCGTTTGTTGTTGGCTTGCCCATGTTATCGTTTGTTGTTGGCTTGCCCATGTTATCGTTTGCTGTTGGCTTGCCCATGTTATCGTTTGTTGTTGGCTTGCCCATGTTGTAATTTGTTAGCACCACGCTGCTGGATAATAGATGCCATTCTTTTAGCTGCTGTGTTGTCATCATTCTCCACTGCTTCCTCCCTTCAACGTTTGGCCTCCAGTAACTTTGAAGAGAGGTTTTGAATCTGTGTCCTCTGACAGGCATTATTATTGTGCCTCCAGCCCGGCCACCGGGTTTCTGGATCATGGCGGTTTGGAGGTAGTGGTTTGTGTAGTTTGGCAACATTGCGAGGGTGTTCACTCACATTGGCTTTTTTTTTGTGTTCATGAAACATATGAGTCAAAATAACATTAGCTAATAGTTAGGTCTACATAACTACTGGTTATATTGCCAGAGTACATTAGAATGATTTAGCTAGCTAACAGTTACATACCATATGATTCTGTTGACTGCTTTACATTTCGGGTGTAGGTACAACGCCGGGGTGTCGGAGGGACAGATACTTCAATAGGGAAGCTACCAGGCAGAGGGGATCACCCGGGGTGTCGGAGGGACAGATACTTCATTAGGGAAGCTACCAGGCAGAGGGGATCACCCGGGGTGTCGGAGGGACAGATACTTCATTAGGGAAGCTACCAGGCAGAGGGGATCACCCGGGGTGTCGGAGGGACAGATACTTCATTAGGGAAGCTACCAGGCAGAGGGGATCACCCGGGGTGTCGGAGGGACAGATACTTCATTAGGGAAGCTACCAGGCAGAGGGGATCACCCGGGGTGTCGGAGGGACAGATACTTCATTAGGGAAGCTACCAGGCAGAGGGGATCACCCGGGGTGTCGGAGGGACAGATACTTCATTAGGGAAGCTACCAGGCAGAGGGGATCACCCGGGGTGTCGGAGGGACAGATACTTCATTAGGGAAGCTACCAGGCAGAGGGGATCACCCGGGGTGTCGGAGGGACAGATACTTCATTAGGGAAGCTACCAGGCAAAGGGGATCACCCGGGGTGTCGGAGGGACAGATACTTCAATAGGGAAGCTACCAGGCAAAGGGGATCACCCGGGGTGTCGGAGGGACAGATACTTCATTAGGGAAGCTACCAGGGAGAGGGGATCACCCGGCAGTTCAAACATGAATCCACCTCCGCCTTTCCTGTTCTTCTCTTGTAGGTCCTTGTCGTTTTTTGTTGGTTCATTGAAAGAGTGAATTTCATACTGTAGGCCATTCTCGTTTGTATTCTCGTCTGTTTCAGCAGATGGTTTCCCTCCTTCCCCCTTTGCCCAAAATGAATTTGAACATCAAACCACACTTTGTTTACCAAACCCTCAGGTGTTTCAGTGTCCAGAGCCTTGGATTGTTTGATGAACTGCACTTCGTCTTCAGTTCCCCTCTTTCCTCAACTTTTTAATTACGCATATAAACACATTGTTGCTCGTTGTGAATTCGTTGTCCTTCTGTATACTCCATGCTAAACTGAGAGGTGGGTCATTGATATGTCGGGTCAAACCAGAGTCCAGCGTAGTTGCTAATCCCATATTCATCGCCATTCAGGTTCCTCACTGAACCATAGAAGTCCCATAGAATGAAGTTCAGCAACACTTTTGTTGCATTCCCAAACTCACAACCCTTTTCCTGCGCACCTGTCAGTGACGCAGGTACGTTCCCACTTTGTTTGTTTCACGGTGTTCTTTTAGTTCTGGTTTGTTACAAGTTCATCGAAGCGCTTCTTTTCTACAACTGTTGTTGAAGTAGCCAGTTTATCAAGTTGAAAAGGCTTAAGCTTCATCATAGTCATGGTATACGGTCTCACATATACATGGCTGAATGCTGTTTTTGCCAATCAACATACACAGTATCCAAACTAGCCAGTTCATAACAGTGTGTAAGTGTGGTATAAGTCTCAAATCAAAACAAATTTGTCACATGCGCCGAATACAACTGGTGAAGACTTTATCCTGAAGTGCTTGCTTACAAGCCCTCCCCAATGATGCGGAGTTTAAAACTAATAATATATATATAAATAGAAACACAAGGAAAATAAAATACACCAGAACTACATACAGTGAGTACCAGTACCCGTCTGTGGGGGAGAATCAGAGAATCAGCAACTACATCTGTTGATTTGGCTTGTTAGTAACTAGTATCCCAACATAGACTA
Organism: Oncorhynchus mykiss; assembly: GCF_013265735.2. Lineage (NCBI taxonomy): Eukaryota > Metazoa > Chordata > Actinopteri > Salmoniformes > Salmonidae > Oncorhynchus > Oncorhynchus mykiss. The sequence continues at coordinate 52,264,924 of NC_048585.1, read as the reverse complement.
TCACTCTCTTCATCCAATCAAAACTCTCAACCCCAACTCAACCCCAATCCAATGCAATACATTTATTATTACTGCACTAGTTTTCTCCCTATCTGGTACCACATAGTCTTTCCTCAGTAAGGTGGTCCAAAATACACCTGCAGCTGCAGTACTCACAGCTTCCCAGCCCTCCAGTCTTTACAGGTCCCTTGTGAAGCTGTGATGTGGTCGTACTGATCCCAGCCCTGTATATAACCCCGATGATGGATGACGGGGCCCAACCGTCTTATCTGCAGAGTTGAAGGTCTCACATGGTAGTCAGCAGAGGAATGCTCGCTCTGGTGCTCTACGACAGTCTACAGGGCCTGTCTACACTGCAGAATCACAATAGTGGCTTCTGTGCTGGAGGGGAATTGACAAAAGCACATTGGCAGTGCAATGGGCCGACTGCCTCAGAGCTCATTGTGTGACAATACTGTGCTGTATGTGTATGACAGTACTACTGTATATGGCATTGAGGCACTTCGAGTTCCCACACAGCTGTGCAGTAACTGGTTAATGGTTGAATGCAGGTAAAACTAAATATATATTGTTCTCTAGAACACATCAAAATAACTCAGACGATTTAAGCATATGTACTTTGGATGGTGTCCATATTGATTGAGTCCCTGCTGACAAGTATCTGGGCATCTGGAGAGATGAAAAGCTGTCTTTCTAAAAACATGTTGACGAGTTAGTTAAGAAGCTATTAAGAAATTAGTTAAGAAACCCCTATTACTAGCCTATTCAACCTCTCTTTCGTATCGTCTGAGATCCCCAAAGATGCACCTCAGCCACGCTCAAGGTCCTAAACAATATCCTAACTGCCATCCATAAAAGACAGTACTGTGCAGCCGTCTTCATCGACCTGGCCAAGGCTTTTGACTCTGTCAATCACAGCATTCTTATCGGCAGACTCAATAGCCTTGGCTTCTCAAATGACTGCCTCGCCTGGTTCACCAAGTACTTCTCTGATAGAGTTCAATGTGTCAAATTCGGGGGGGCCTGTTGTCCGGACCTCTGGCAGTCTCTATGGGGGTGCCTCAGGGTTCAATTCTCAGGCTGTCTCTTTTCTCTGTATATGTCAATGATGTCGCTCTTGCTGCTGGTGAGACGACACTATTCTGTATACATTTGGCCCTTCTTGTGCTAACAAACCTCCAAACGAGCTTCAATGCCATACACCTCTCCTTCCGTGGCCTCCAACTGCTCTTAAATGCTAGTAAAACGAAATGCATGCTCTTCAACCGGTTGCTGCCCGCACCCTCCCGCCCGACTAGCATCACTACTCTGGACAGTTCTGACCTAGAATATGTGGACAACTACAAATGCCTAGGTGTCTGCTTAGACTGTAAACTCTCCTTCCAGACTCACAATAAGCATCTCCAATCCAAAATTAAATCTAGAATCGGCTTCCTATTTCGCAACAAAGCCTCCTTCACTCTTGCCACCAAACATAACCTCTTAAAACTGACTATCTTACCGATTCTTGACTTTGGCGATGTCATTTACAAAATGGCCCCCAACACTGTACTTACAGTGCCTTGCGAAAGTATTCGGCCCCCTTGAACTTTGCGACCTTTTGCCACATTTCAGGCTTCAAACATAAAGATATAAAACTGTATTTTTTTGTGAAGAATCAACAACAAGTGGGACACAATCATGAAGTGGAACGACATTTATTGGATATTTCAAACTTTTTTAACCTCTTGAACCTATAGGGGCGCTGTGTCATTATTGGATAAAAAGACGTGCCCGTTTTAAGCGCAATATTTTGTCACGAAAAGATGCTCGACTATGCATGGAATTGACAGCCTTGGAAAGACACAACTCTAACGTCTCCAAAACTGCAAAGATATTATCTGTGCGTGCCCCAGAACTAATGCAACAGGCGAAACCAAGATGATGTTTCATACAGGAAATGCCCCGGATTCTGAAGGCGCTGTGTTCCAATGTCTCCTTATATGGCTGTGAATGCGCCAGGAATGAGCCTGCACTTTCTGTATATACCCCGAGGTGTCTGCAGCATTGTGACGTGTTTGTAGGCATATCATTGGAAGATTGACCATAAGAGACTACATTTACCTGGTGTCCCGCCCGGTGTCCTATGTGCGTAATCAGTAAGTCCATGCGCGTTCCATTTCTTCAGAATTGAAAGTAAACTGCCACGATGGATTTTATCGTCGATAGATATGTGAAAAACACCTTGAGGATTGATTCTAAACATCGTTTGCCATGTTTCTGTCGATATTATGGAGTTAATTTGGAAAAAAGTTCGCGTTTTAATGACTTTTTTTTTTTTTTTTTTTTTTTTTTTTCTTACCCAAACGTGATGAACAAAACGGAGTGATTAGTCGACACAAATAATATTTTTGTAAAAACGGAACATTTGCTATCTAACAGAGTCTCCTCATTGAAAACATCTGAAGTTCTTCAAAGGTAAATTATTTTATTTGAATGCTTTTATGTTTTTTTGTGGAAAATGTTGCATGCTGAATGCTACGCTTAATGCAATGCTAGGCTATCAATACTCTTACACAAATGCTTGTTTAGCTATGGTTCAAAAGCATATTTTGAAAATCTGAGATGACAGTGTTGTTAACAAAAGGCTAAGCTTGAGAGCAAATAGATTCATTTCATTTCATTAGCCATTTTCATGAATAGTTAACGTTGTGTTATGCTAATGAGCTTGCTGATAGATTTACACAATCCTGGATACAGGGTTTTTTTCGTAGCTAAACGTGACGCAGAAAACGGAGCGATTTGTCCTAAACAAATAATCTTTCAGGAAAAACTGAACATTTGCTATCTGAGAGGTCTCCTCATTGAAAACATCTGAAGTTCTTCAAAGGTAAATGATTTCATTTGAATGCTTTTCTGTTTTTTTGTGTAAATGTTGCCAGCTGAATGCTAATGCTAAATGCTACGCTAAATGCTACGTTAGCCATCAATACTGTTACACAAATGCTTGTTTTGCAATGGTTGAGAAGCATATTTAGAAAATCTGAGATGACAGTGTTGTTAACAAAAGGCTAAGCTTGAGAGCTAGCATATTTATTTCATTTCATTTGCGATTTTCATGAATAGTTAACGTTGCGTTATGGTAATGAGCTTGAGTCTGTATTCACGATCCCGGATCCGGGATGGGGAGATCAGAAAGGTTAACAAATCAAAAACTGAAAAACAGGGCGTGCAAAATTTTTCAGCCCCCTTAAGTTAATACTTTGTAGCGCCACCTTTTGCTGCGATTACAGCTGTAAGTCGCTTGGGGTATGTCTCTATCAGTTTTGCACATCGAGAGACTGACATTTTTTCCCATTCCTCCTTGCAAAATAGCTCGAGCTCAGTGAGGTTGGATGGAGAGCATTTGTGAACAGCAGTTTTCAGTTCTTTCCACAGATTCTCGATTGGATTCAGGTCTGGACTTTGACTTGGCCATTCTAACACCTGGATATATTTATTTTTGAACCATTCCATTGTAGATTTTGCTTTATGTTTTGGATCATTGTCTTGTTGGAAGACAAATCTCCGTCCCAGTCTCAGGTCTTTTGCAGACTCCATCAGGTTTTCTTCCAGGATGGTCCTGTATTTGGCTCCATCCATCTTCCCATCAATTTTAACCATCTTCCCTGTCCCTGCTGAAGAAAAGCAGGCCCAAACCATGATGCTGCCACCACCATGTTTGACAGTGGGGATGGTGTGTTCAGCTGTGTTGCTTTTACGCCAAACATAACGTTTTGCATTGTTGCCAAAAAGTTCAATTTTAGTTTCATCTGACCAGGGCACCTTCTTCCACATGTTTGGTGTGTCTCCCAGGTGGCTTGTGGCAAACTTTAAACAACACTTTTTATGGATATCTTTAAGAAATGGCTTTCTTGCCACTCTTCCATAAAGGCCAGATTTGTGCAATATACGACTGATTGTTGTCCTATGGACAGAGTCTCCCACCTCAGCTGTAGATCTCTGCAGTTCATCCAGAGTGATCATGGGCCTCTTGGCTGCATCTCTGATCAGTCTTCTCCTTGTATGAGCTGAAAGTTTAGAGGGACGGCCAGGTCTTGGTAGATTTGCAGTGGTCTGATACCCCTTCCATTTCAATATTATCGCTTGCACAGTGCTCCTTGGGATGTTTCAAGCTTGGGAAATCTTTTTGTATCCAAATCCGGCTTTAAACTTCTTCACAACAGTATCTCGGACCTGCCTGATGTGTTCCTTGTTCTTCATGATGCTCTCTGCGCTTTTAACGGACCTCTGAGACTATCACAGTGCAGGTGCATTCATACAGAGACTTGATTACACACAGGTGGATTGTATTTATCATCATTAGTCATTTAGGTCAACATTGGATCATTCAGAGATCCTCACTGAACTCCTGGAGAGAGTTTGCTGCACTGAAAGTAAAGGGGCTGAATAATTTTGCACGCCCAATTTTTCAGTTTTTGATTTGTTAAAAAAGTTTGAAATATCCAATAAATGTCGTTCCACTTCATGATTGTGTCCCACTTGTTGTTGATTCTTCACAAAAAAATACAGTTTTATATCTTTATTTTTGAAGCCTGAAATGTGGCAAAAGGTCGCAAAGTTCAAGGGGGCCGAATACTTTCGCAAGGCACTGTAGCAAACTGGATATAGTCTGTCACAGTGCCATCCGTTTTGTCACCAAAGCCCCATATACTACCTACCACTGCGACCTGTATGCTCTCGCTGGCTGGCCCTCACTACATATCCGTCGCCAAACCCACTGGCTCCAGGTCATCTATAAGTCCTTGCTAGGTAAAGCCCCACCTTATCTCAGCTCACTGGTCACTATAGCAAAACCCACCCGTAGCACGTGCTCCAGCAGGTATATTTCACTGGTCATCCCCAAAGCCAACTCTTCCTTTGGCCGCCTTTCCTTCCAGTTCTCTGCTGGCAATGACTGGAACAAATTGCAAAAATCTCTGAAGCTGGAGTCTTATATCTCCGTCTCTAACTTTAAGCATCAGCTGTGTGAGCAGCTTACCTATTACTGTAACCTGTACACAGCCAATCTGTAAATAGCACACCCAACTACCTCATCCCTATATTACTGCTTACCCTCTTGCTCTTTTGCACCCCAGTATCTCTACTTGCACATCATCATCTGCACATCTGTCACTTCAGTATTAATAGTATTGTAATTATTTGTAATTATTAGTATTGCAATTATTTTATTAATTGTATTATTTTACTATGTATTGCCTACCTCCCTACTCTTCTACATTTGCACACACTGTACATAGATTTTTCAAATTTTCTTTTATTTTGTGTTATTGACTGTACATTTGTTTATGTGCTTTGTCTTGGCCAGGTCACGGTTGTAAATGAGAACTTGTTCTCAACTGGCCGACCTGGTTAAATAAAGGTCAAATAAAACATAAAAATGTAAAAAAGCTGAGAATAAAAATGGGCCTCTTCTGTAGAAATAGGCCCTGCCTCTTGATAAATAGTAGAGATCAGATTATCCAGTCGACGTCCCCATCGGTCCTAGACTACAGCGACGTCCTCTATTAGAATGCAGCTGCTACGTCATTAAAGCCGTTAGATGCAGTTGATCCTAGCGCGCTGCTCTTTATTACTAGCGACAATTGTATCACTCATCACTGCACTCTCTACCAGAGAGTGGGTTGGCCCTCTTTGATGTCACATAGATACATACCAGTTACCTGTCCTGGTCTCAGGGATGGCTCTCTCTGGAAAGTCCTGGTCTCAGGGATGGCTCACTCTGGAAAGTCCTGGTCTCAGGGATGGCTCACTCTGGAAAGTCCTGGTCTCAGGGATGGCTCACTCTGGAAAGTCCTGGTCTCAGGGATGGCTCACTCTGGAAAGTCCTGGTCTTAGGGATGGCTCACTCTGGAAAGTCCTGGTCTCAGGGATGGCTCACTCTGGAAAGTCCTGGTCTCAGGGATGGCTCACTCTGGAAAGTCCTGGTCTCAGGGATGGCTCACTCTGGAAAGTCCTGGTCTCAGGGATGGCTCACTCTGGAAAGTCCTGGTCTCAGGGATGGCTCACTCTGGAAAGTCCTGGTCTCAGGGATGGCTCACTCTGGAAAGTCCTGGTCTCAGGGATGGCTCACTCTGGAAAGTCCTGGTCTCAGGGATGGCTCACCCTGGAAAGCGTTTCGTTTTTTTTTTGCACCTTATTTGCGGAACATCTTCAAAATGTTCTGAGATGTGATGTTTTGGTGCCTCTTGGCCAGTTCAGAACGCTGATTGAGGACATTTTTACTGATGAATGTCTTTGTTTTCATCTCCGTGTTTTTCTTTCTTTCTGCTTGTATTTGGTATTTCTATTTGAACATGTGTATCTCCTGTCATTTCTGTAAATCAGGGCTCATCTGTAAAAGAGACCTCGGTCTCAGTATGACTCCCTGATAAAATAAGGTTCAATAAAAAATGAGAAATATTCAGATATAAGGCTTTTGTTTACAATATTTTACATAATGGAAGGGACATTCTGGGGTGTGGAGATGTACAGAGTGTCAGTGCTCTGTGCCAAAGTGTGTGCGTGTGTGTGTGCTCACGTTTGTGTGTGTGTTTATAGGTCTGCTTGTTAAAAAGGCATGCGGCTGTGAAACGAGCACCTAATTAAACACAATCTGCTCATGAGCACAGATGACATCATAAAAGAGAGCCCATCCAGCATCCTTTAGGCACTTCCTGTCCCTAACCACCGCCCCACCAACCCTCCCTCACCCCTCATGTTCTCCCCAGCCCCCACCTCTGCAGTGTGACACACAGCCCTGGGCCGTGTTACTGGATGATATCACTGATCAACATTCACCTGGCTCACCATGTCATCATCTATTTATCTATCTCTCTATGTATCTCTCTCTGTCTCTCTCTCTCTCTCTCTCTCTCTCTCTCTCTCTCTGTCTCTCTCTCTCTCTCTCTCTCTGTCTCTCTCTCTCTCTCTGTCTCTCTCTCTCTCTCTCTCTCTGTCTCTCTCTCTCTCTCTCTCTCTCTCTCTCTCTGTCTCTCTGTCTCTCTCTCTGTCTCTCTCTCTCTCTCTCTATCTCTCTCTGTCTCTCTCTCTCTCTCTGTCTCTTTCTCTCTCTCTCTCTCTCTTTCTCTCTCTCTCTCTCTGTCTCTCTGTCTCTCTCTCTCTGTATCTGTCTGTCTGTCTCTCTCTCTCCCTCTCTGTCTCTGTCTCTCTCTGTCTCTCTCTCTCTCTCTCTCTGTCTCTGTCTCTGTCTCTGTCTGTCTGTCTCTCTCTCTCTCTCTCTCTCTCTCTCTCTGTCTCTCTCGCTCTCTCTCTCTCAGGACCTTCTTAATTAAACTTCTTGACAACCAATAGAACTGCGAGTGCTGTCTTTCTCTCTCTCTTTCTCTTCGTCTATTTCTCTCCCTAACTCTCTCCCTCTCAAATCTATTTATCTCTCTATCTCTCTCTTTCCCTCGATCTATATCTCTCTTCTATTTCTCTCTCTCTCTCTCCCCCTCTCTCTCTCTCTCTCTCTGTGTGTTTCTTCATCTATTTCTACCTTTCTCTAACACTCTCCCGCTGTCTCTCGCTCTCTCTTCATCTATTTCTCTATCTCTCTATCTCTCTTTCTGTTTCCTTCCTTCCTTCCTTCCTTCCTTCCTTCCTTCCTTCCTTCCTTCCTTCCTTCCTTCCTTCCTTCCTTCCTTCCTTCCTTCCTTCATTCCTTCCTTCCTTCCTTCCTTCCTTCCCCATCTCTCTATTCCCTCCCAATTACTCACCCCCTCTCACCCCCCTGAGTGCCAGGAAGGGGAGAGGAGTGGCAGCGGTTCTCACGAAAGTGATAGCTTCCCCATTGAGTGTGTGTGTGTGTGTGTGTGTGTGTGTGTGTGTGTGTGCATGTGTTTGCATGTGTGCGTGTGCATTGGAGATGTTGCAGAGCCGTGTTGACAGCCCAGAGCCCCTCTCTCTGTCTGTCACTTCCTGCCATTTCTCATCTGTCCGCCCGGCGACTGTTTACTCCTCTACCTCATGATTGGCACGCACACAATTATTGGGCTATTTTTAACCAATCTGGTCTCAGACAGAGCTTTTAGGGATATTTTTTTTGTGCTGCACTGCTGATGTTAAACATCGAAAATGCTTAGGTACGTTGATGCATATACTGCTGGTGTCATGATAGATTGATGAATAGGTAATGGAGTAAAATGAAAGGGCCGGTGCAATATGAATGTATTACAATTAGATTTTCTGTGCCGCAGTGCATAAATCTCAAAGTCCATAACTGCATATGCAAATTTGGTAGAGGAGAACACACCTTCTATAGAGTTCCCAGGCCAATGATGCAGAGTACACCTGCTGCTGAGAGTCCATTCAGGGTCATGTTCTTTAGGGCACACATCATAAAACGGTGTAAAATGTTTCTTATTGGACAGGTCTAGTTTGTCCCTCCCTGTTTTTGTCTGTTTTCTTCTGTTTGCAGCCTAATGAACACAGCCCTGGTCTGTCATGCTAGGTGTGTAGTTTGCATCTGTCTCATAGCATACTGTTTCCCAACGTGTTGGATTATGACCACTGGAGGGTTAGCCAACACCTCTTCCCCCTCTCACCTCTCTCTCACCACATCTCTCCTCCCTCTCACCCCCTCTGTCCTCCCTCTCACCCCCCTCTCAGCCCCTCTCTCCCCTCTCTCACCCCTCTCTCCTCCCTCTGTTCCCTCTCTCCTCCCTCTGTTCCCTGTCTCCTCCCACTCACCCTCTCTCTCCTCCCCTTACCCCCTCTCTCCTCCCCCTCTCTCCTCCCTCTCACCCAGTCTCTCCTCCCAGTCTCACCCCCTCTTCCCCCTGGTAGATGTGTTTTATGGTGAGGCAGATCAGACATAGACAGGTTGGTGTTAGATACTATAATAGATAGTACAGATCTCTGGTCCCTAAGAGGCTGTAGTTTGACCTTCATTCCAACCAGCAATGACACACACACACACCCACACATACACACATACATACATACATACATACATACATACTGCACACACACACACACACACTGGAGGGTCCTGTGGAATCTTGAGCACGGATTAGGTCTCTCATGTTGCCTCTCTCCATCTCTCCAGAGAGAGAGAGAGAGAGAGAGAGAGAGAGAAAGAGAGAGAGTGTGTGTGTGCAGTAGGGTGACAGATAATGTCATTGGGTCTGTTTCCCCCAGCTTTCCTCTATCCTTCACTCTGCAATACTGACATACGGACATAGGCGGAGAACTATTCAATACTCAATCTCAGCTCCCTTTGTGTAGTTAAAAACAGATTTGATAAAAAATGTATTTGAAGACGGACCGGCCATTTTATCAGCCAATGAAAACAGAGTTAGAACCCTCCAACCTCAACATCCATGCTGTGTGTCATCTTCTTAAAACTTCGCATTACGGGATTGATTTGACAACACCCAGTGAAATAGCAGTGCGCCAAATTCAAAACAGAAATACTCAAAATAATAATTCATAAATCAAACAAGTGTTATACATCGGTTTAAAGATTAACTTCTTGTTAATCCAGCCACAGTGTCAGATTTCAAAAAGGCTTTACGGCGAAAGCAAACCATGCTATTATCTGAGGACAGCACAAAAGTCAGAAATAACGATGTAATTCATGCCTTACCTTTGAAGATCTTTATTAAACATCACAAATTGACCTTTTGTTCGATAAATTCCATCGTTATATCCCCAAAATGTCCATTTATTTGGTGCGTTTGATTCAGAAAATATACCGGTTCCAACTCGCGCAACATGACTACAAAGTATTTAATAAGTTACCTGTAAACTTGATCCAAACATTTCAAACAACTTTCCTAATCCAACTTTAGGTATTTTTAAACGTAAATAATCTATACAATTCAATACCCGGACGAAAACCGGACGAAAACAAAGTGGAGCGAGCTTTCAGGTCACGCTCCCCAACCACAACAGTACACTTGGCTCGACTCCCAGAAAGGAAATGGCTACTTCTTAATTTCTCAATGTAAACATCAAACCATTTCTAAAGACTGTTGACATCTAGTGGAAGCGATAGGAACTGCAAGCAAGTGCCTTAGAAATCTAGATCCACATAGAAAACCCATTGAAAAGAGAGTGACCTCAAAAAAAAAACAAAAAAAAAATCCTGTATGGTTTGTCCTCGGGGTTTCGCCTGCCAAATAAGTTCTGTTATACTCACAGACATACTTTTAACAGTGTTAGAGTGTTTTCTATCCAAACATACCAAGTATATGCATATCCTAGCTTCTGGGCCTGAGTAGCAGGCAGTTTACTTTGGGCACGCTTTTCATCTGGATGTGAAAATACTGCTCCCTAGCCTTAAAAAGTTTTTAAGTGGAGAGCTATTTAGACTAAACATGCCAATTACAGTGGTGTAGTTTCACAAATACACTTGTGTATCTTTTCAGCCTCTGTCTTCCTGTAGATAAGACTCAATTTAATTACATTTTGTTTTATTTAACCTTTATTTAACCTTTATTTCAGTTGAGAACAAATTCTTATTTACAATGACGGCCCGCCCTCCAAGTGTCATTGGCTCATTACTCTTAATGTGAGCTCCAACATACACTCATGCAAGCGGACACGCGAGCATACACACACACACACACAAACACACACACACACACACACACACACACACACACACACACACACACACATATTACCCACCTACCTCTTTCTCACATGTCACTCAAAGGTGCTAACCCTTTCCTCATTAGCAAACACAGTGCTGTACACTCTTATGCCGCATGTCCATGGAGAATTACCACACTAGTGTGTTGTCAGTTTTTTATGTTAATGTACACTCTGTTTCCATAGCTAGGGCTGACAGTGAGACTTGTGAAGGGCAGAATCAACAACCTGTGCATAGTCAAATCAGTTGCTTTGTGTGAATGTGTTCAAATGAACAGTTAGCCATTGTTATGTAAATGTTAGCTGAAAAGTACCAGTGGCCTGGCTTTGGCTTCAAGTCAGAGCAGGTCTGCCGGAGCCATGGCCCAGTGAGACGGTGTGCCGGCCCCTTTAGGTGGAAACAGAGCCATTTGGGTAAAACACTGGGGGAAATCCTGTATAGAAATTCGGCATTTATGTCATGTACTGTCATGTTGTCTTGTCTCTGTCCTTTCCCTTCACCCTGTCTCCCTCTGCTGGTCGTGTTAGGTTACCTTTTCTCCCCCGCTTTCCCCCAGCTGTCCCTTGTCTCCTCTAACTACCCATTCACCCCGTTCCCCACCTGTTCCCTTTTTCCCTCTGATTAGGTCCCTATATCTCTCTCTGTTTCTGCTCCTGTCCTTGTCGGATTCTTGTTTGTTTGTGTCATTCATGCCTGAACCAGACTGTCGTCATGTTTGCTGTAACCTTGTCCTGTCCTGTCGGAATCTGCCGGTCCATCTGAGCCTACCTATGTTTGGTAATTAAAGAAGCTCTGTTTAAGTTGATTCGCTTTTGGGTCCTCATTCACGCACCGTAACAGAAGAATCCGACCAAGAATGGACCCAGCGACTTCGGATCCTCTCCACTCAGCCGTCGAGATCCAGGGAGCGATGCTAGGCAGACACAAGCAGGAATTGTCTGCTGCTCGACATGCCGTTGAGACCCTGGCCACCCAAGTCTCCAACCTCACAGAACAGGTTCACCATCTCCGCCTCGATCCACCGGCCACTTCCAGGGCTTTCGAATCTCCGGAGCCCAGAATCAATAACCCGCCGTGTTACTCTGGGGAGCCCACTGAATGCCGCTCGTTCCTCACCCAGTGTGATATTGTGTTTTCTCTCCAGCCCAACACTTACTCCAGGAGCACTGCTCGTGTCGCCTACGTCATATCTCTCCTTATTGGACGGGCTCGTGAGTGGGGCACGGCAATCTGGGAGGCAAGGGCTGAGTGTACTAACCAGTATCAAGACTTTAAGGAGGAGATGATACGGGTTTTTGATCGATCTGTTTTTGGGGAGGAGGCTTCCAGGGCCCTGTCTTCCCTATGTCAAGGCAATCGATCCATAACAGACTACTCTATTGAGTTTCGCACTCTTGCTGTCTCCAGTGGCTGGAACGAGCCGGCCTTGCTCGCTCGTCTTCTGGAGGGTTTCCGCGCAGAGGTAAAGGATGAGATTCTCTCCCGGGAGGTTCCTTCCAGCGTGGATTCCTTGATTGAACTCGCTATTCGCATTGAGCGACGGGTTGATCTTCGTCACCGAGCTCGTGGAAAGGAGCTCGCGCTCTCCGTCGCCTCCCTCTCCGCATCACTACCATCTTCCTCTGCCGGCTCGGGTGCTGAGTCCATGCAGCTGGGAGGTATCCGCATCTCGACTGAGGAGAGGGAACGGAGAATCACCAACCGCCTCTGTCTCTATTGCGGTTCCGCTGGTCATTTTGTCACTTCATGTCCAGTAAAAGGCCAGAGCTCGTCAGTAAGCGGAGGGCTACTGGTGAGCGCTACTACTCCTGTCTCTCCTTCAAGATCCTGCACTACCTTGTCGGTCCATCTACGCTGGACCGGTTCGTCAGCTTCCTGCAGTGCCTTAATAGACTCTGGGGCGGAGGGCTGTTTTATGGACGAGACCTGGGCTCGGGAACATGACATTCCTCTCAGACAGTTAAAGGAGCCCACGGCCTTGTTCGCCCTGGATGGTAGTCCTCTCCCCAGGATTCAGCGTGAGACGCTACCTTTAACCCTCACTGTTTCTGGTAATCATAGTGAAACCATTTCTTTTTTAATTTTTCGTTCACCTTTTACACCTGTTGTTTTGGGCCATCCCTGGCTAGTTTGTCATAATCCTTCCATTAATTGGTCTAGTAATTCTATCCTCTCCTGGAACGTCTCTTGTCATGTGAAATGTTTAATGTCTGCTATCCCTCCTGTTTCCTCTGTCTCTTCTTCACAGGAGGAGCCTGGTGATTTGACAGGGGTGCCGGAGGAATATCACGATCTGCGCACGGTGTTCAGTCGGTCCAGGGCCACCTCTCTTCCTCCACACCGGTCGTATGATTGTAGTATTGATCTCCTTCCGGGAACCACCCCCCCCCCCGGGGTAGACTATACTCTCTGTCGGCTCCCGAACGTAAGGCTCTCGAAGATTATTTGTCTGTAGCTCTTGACGCCGGTACCATAGTCCCCTCCTCCTCTCCCGCCGGAGCGGGGTTTTTTTTTTGTCAAGAAGAAGGACGGGTCTCTGCGCCCCTGCATAGATTATCGAGGGCTGAATGACATAACAGTGAAGAATCGTTATCCGCTTCCTCTTATGTCTTCAGCCTTCGAGATCCTGCAGGGAGCCAGGTTTTTCACTAAGTTGGACCTTCGTAACGCTTACCATCTCGTGCGCATCAGGGAGGGGGACGAGTGGAAGACGGCGTTTAACACTCCGTTAGGGCACTTTGAATACCGGGTTCTTCCTTTCGGCCTCGCTAACGCTCCAGCTGTCTTTCAGGCATTAGTCAATGATGTCCTGAGAGACATGCTGAACATCTTTGTTTTCGTTTACCTTGACGATATCCTGATTTTTTCACCGTCACTCCAGATTCATGTTCAGCACGTTCGACGTGTCCTCCAGCGCCTTTTAGAGAATTGTCTTTTTGTGAAGGCTGAGAAGTGCACTTTTCATGCCTCCTCCGTCACATTTCTCGGTTCTGTTATTTCCGCTGAAGGCATTAAGATGGATCCCGCTAAGGTCCAAGCTGTCATTGATTGGCCCGTCCCTAAGTCACGCGTCGAGCTGCAGCGCTTTCTCGGCTTCGCAAACTTCTATCGTCGTTTCATCCGTAATTTCGGTCAGGTGGCAGCTCCTCTCACAGCCCTTACTTCTGTCAAGACGTGCTTTAAGTGGTCCGTTTCCGCCCAGGGAGCTTTTGATCTCCTCAAGAATCGTTTTACATCCGCTCCTATCCTTGTTACACCTGACGTCTCTAGACAGTTCGTTGTCGAGGTTGACGCGTCAGAGGTGGGAGTGGGAGCCATCCTTTCTCAGCGCTCCCTCGCTGACGACAAGGTCCACCCATGCGCGTATTTTTCTCATCGCCTGTCGCCGTCGGAACGTAACTATGATGTGGGTAACCGCGAACTGCTCGCCATCCGGTTAGCCCTAGGCGAATGGCGACAGTGGTTGGAGGGGGCGACCGTTCCTTTTGTCGTTTGGACTGACCATAGGAACCTTGAGTACATCCGTTCTGCCAAACGACTTAATGCGCGTCAGGCGCGTTGGGCGCTGTTTTTCGCTCGTTTCGAGTTCGTGATTTCTTATCGTCCGGGCTCTAAGAACACCAAGCCTGATGCTTTGTCTCGTCTCTTCAGTTCTTCAGTAGCCTCCACTGACCCCGAGGGGATTCTCCCTGAGGGGCGTGTTGTCGGGTTGACTGTCTGGGGAATTGAGAGGCAGGTAAAGCAAGCACTCACTCAAACTCCGTCGCCGCGCGCTTGTCCTAGGAACCTTCTTTTCGTTCCCGTTCCTACTCGTCTGGCCGTTCTTCAGTGGGCTCACTCTGCCAAGTTAGCCGGCCACCCTGGCGTTCGGGGTACGCTTGCTTCCATTCGCCAGCGTTTCTGGTGGCCCACCCGGGAGCATGACACGCGTCGTTTCGTGGCTGCTTGTTCGGTCTGCGCGCAGACTAAGTCCGGTAACTCTCCTCCTGCCGGCCGTCTCAGGCCGCTTCCTATTCCCTCTCGACCGTGGTCTCACATCGCCTTAGATTTTGTCACCGGACTGCCTTCGTCAGCGGGGAAGACTGTTATTCTTACGGTTGTCGATAGGTTCTCTAAGGCGGCTCATTTCATTCCCCTTGCTAAGCTTCCTTCTGCTAAAGAGACGGCACAAATCATCATCGAGAATGTTTTCAGAATTCATGGCCTTCCGTCAGACGTCGTTTCGGACAGAGGTCCGCAATTCACGTCTCAATTTTGGAGGGAGTTTTGCCGTTTGATTGGGGCTTCCGTCAGTCTCTCTTCCGGCTTTCACCCCCAGTCTAACGGTCAAGCAGAACGGGCCAATCAGACTATTGGTCGCATCTTACGCAGTCTTTCTTTTCGCAACCCTGCGTCTTGGTCAGAACAGCTCCCCTGGGCAGAATACGCCCACAACTCGCTTCCTTCGTCTGCGACCGGGCTATCTCCTTTTCAGAGTAGCCTCGGGTACCAGCCTCCGTTGTTCTCATCTCAGTTCGCCGAGTCCAGCGTCCCCTCCGCTCAGGCTTTTGTCCAACGTTGCGAGCGCACCTGGAAGAGGGTCAGGTCTGCACTTTGCCGTTATAGGGCGCAGACTGTGAGAGCTGCTAATAAGCGTAGAACTAAGAGCCCTAGATATTGTCGCGGTCAGAGAGTTTGGCTCTCCACTCAGAACCTTCCCCTTAAGACGGCTTCTCGCAAGTTGACCCCGCGGTTCATTGGTCCATTCCGTATCTCTCAGGTCATTAATCCTGTCGCAGTGCGACTTCTTCTTCCGCGATATCTTCGTCGCGTCCACCCGGTCTTCCATGTCTCCTGTGTTAAGCCCGTTCTTCGCGCCCCCGCTCGTCTTCCCCCCCCCCCCCCCCCATCCTTGTCGAGGGCGCACCTATCTACAGGGTCCGTAAAATCTTGGACATGCGTCCTCGGGGCCGTGGTCATCAGTACCTAGTTGACTGGGAGGGGTACGGTCCTGAGGAGAGGAGTTGGGTTCCCTCTCGGGACGTGCTGGACCGTGCGCTGATTGATGATTTCCTCCGTTGCCGCCAGGTTTCCTCCTCGAGTGCGCCAGGAGGCGCTCGGTGAGTGGGGGGGTACTGTCATGTACTGTCATGTTGTCTTGTCTCTGTCCTTTCCCTTCACCCTGTCTCCCTCTGCTGGTCGTGTTAGGTTACCTTTTCTCCCCCGCTTTCCCCCAGCTGTCCCTTGTCTCCTCTAACTACCCATTCACCCCGTTCCCCACCTGTTCCCTTTTTCCCTCTGATTAGGTCCCTATATCTCTCTCTGTTTCTGCTCCTGTCCTTGTCGGATTCTTGTTTGTTTGTGTCATTCATGCCTGAACCAGACTGTCGTCATGTTTGCTGTAACCTTGTCCTGTCCTGTCGGAATCTGCCGGTCCATCTGAGCCTACCTATGTTTGGTAATTAAAGAAGCTCTGTTTAAGTTGATTCGCTTTTGGGTCCTCATTCACGCACCGTAACAATTTAGGCATTTTCACACATAGTTTTGAGCTGCAGTTCCAGTCAGTTAGATGTTACATTGTATTTTATTTCAATTTTGGTCCAGTTGGTTTCACACTGCCGAATGTCAAACGACCTAAGATGCCTAAACAAAATCACGTGTTCATGCAAGTAGTTTATTGGAGTAAAATGCTCCATCAATGATTATCATGAAGCATAACTTGTGTGTCCCAAACATAATATTACTTGCACTTTGGTATTCCAACAACATGAGGGAGAAAACAGCACTGCTCACAGAATGTCAATGTTTCATAAATGTCAAGTAATGGTACTTTGTGCATTTTCACAACATTTTCACAAAACCACTAATACTGCTCACATCTGGTTCATTTCCTATGTTTAGGTCGAACTGTGTTGTCACCTGCAGCGAACTGCACCCCGGTACAAATAGAATCGGATCGGGACCCTCTTTTTGAGTGAACCACAGTGCGTTGTTTAGTGCACTGTGTGCGGGTGGAGTGTTCACACAAGTCCAAATGAACCAACTAAGGGGGAAAACGTGCCAGAGTTCGTAAAGAACGCTCCAATCCAATTTGGTGTCTCATAGTAGACATATAGTATTCCTATAATAATAATTAGGCAGTAATATAGTAGTCCAATAGTAGTCATTTAGTAGTCCCAACATAGTCAAAAAGTAGTCTCATAGTAGTCATATAGTAGACATATAGTGGTCCTATAGTAGAAATATAGTAGTCCTATAGTAGTCCGATAGTAGTCCTATGGTAGAAATATAGTAGTCCTATAGTATAAATATAGTAGTCCTATAGTAGTCCGATAGTAGTCCTATAGTATAAATATAGTAGTCCTATAGTACTCCTATAGTATAAATATAGTAGTCCTATAGTAGTCCTATTGTAGAAATATAGTAGTCATATAGTAGTCCTATAGTAGTCTGATAGTAGTCCTATAGTAGAAATATAGTAGTCCTATAGTAGTCCTATAGTAGTCCTATAGTAGTTTTATAGTAGTCCTATATTAGTCCTATAGTAGTCCCAACATAGTCATATAGTAGCAATATAGTAGTGATATAGTAGTCCTATATATATTAGTCATATAGTAGTCCTATATTGGTCCTATAGTAGTCCTATATTAGTCCTATATTAGTCCTATATTAGTCCTATAGTAGTCCTATAGTAGTCCTATATGAGTCCTATAGTAGTCCTATATTAGTCCTATAGTAGTCATATATTAGTCCTATAGTAGTCCTATATTAGTCCTATAGTAGTCCTATCTTAGTCCTATAGTAGTCCTATATATAGTAGTCCTATATTAGTCCTATAGTAGCAATATAGTAGTCCTATAGTAGTCCTATAGTAGTCATATAGTACTCATATAGTAGTCCTATATTAGTCCTATATTAGTCCTATATTAGACCTATATTAGTCCTATAGTAGTCCTATATATAGTAGTCCTATATTAGTCCTATATTAGTCCTATAGTAGTCCTATATATAGTAGTCCTATATTAGTCCTATAGTAGCAATATAGTAGTCCTATAGTAGTCCTATATTAGTCCTATAGTAGTCATATAGTAGTCCTATATTAGTCCTATAGTAGTCCTATATTGGGCCTATATTAGTCTTATAGTAGTCCTATATTAGTCCTATAGTAGTCCTATAGTAGTCCTATATTAGTCCTATATTAGTCCTATATTAGTCCTATAGTAGTCATATAGTAGTCATATAGTAGTCCTATATTAGTCCTATATTAGTCCTATAGTAGACCGATAATTGTCCTATAGTGGGCCTATATTAGTCTTATAGTAGTCCTATATTAGTCCTAGAGTAGTCCTATATTAGTCCTATAGTAGTCCTATATTAGTCCTAGAGTACTCCTATATTAGTCCTATAGTAGTCCTATAGTAGTCCTATATTAGTCCTATATTAGTCCTATATTAGTCCTATAGTAGTCATATAGTAGTCCTATATTAGTCCTATATTAGTCCTATATTAGTCCTATAGTAGACCGATAATTGTCCTATAGTAGTCCTACAGTACTTCTATAGTAGTCCAGTAATTGTCATATAGTAGTCCTTTGGTAGTTCTATAGTAGTCCTATATTATTCCTATATTAGCCCTACAGTACTCTGATAGTAGTCCTATAGTAGTTCAACAATAATCGTTTAGTGGTCCTATAGTAGTTCTATGTAATATTGTTTGTATGTGATATCGATAATGTTCCTGATTCATAAGGGTTTTTCTTTTTCCATATACTTTACTGTACCGCTGAAACATTCACTTTTCCACATTCATCCTATTACATCCATAAACATATTCACTCAAAGTCCCATCAACCTGCATATTCCGTATGAGCTGTCTCTCCCATCTCTTCTCCCAGCAGTCTATCCTCTCCCATCTCCTCTGTCTGTCTCTGAGTCTTAGACGGTGAACGCTGTGTCATGTCCCAGGGGAGGGGCAGGTGTGCAGGACGACATCTACCTGAGCCTCTGTGCGTGTCTCTGCATGTGTTGTGAGTGGGTGGGACCCCCTGCACGCAGGGAATAAGGCTGAATTAAAAGGGATTTAATGGAGCCAAGTGGCAGAGACGTGGGTTTCCAAACTCTGATTGCCAGGCCGGCTCCCTATAATGAGAGGAATTACAGAGCTGATGGTGTTAGATTAGAGCGTCTTAGAGAACGCAGAACACAAAGAGGGGTGGAAAGCTGGAACAGAGGGAGATGGAGAGAGAGCGAGAGAGAGAGAGGATTGAAGGCTGGGATTGTAAATGCGTTATGCGTTTGATTCTGCTCCAGGCCTGAGATAGAGAAAGAGAGGGAGAAGAAGAGCAGGAGGGAGGGGAGGAGAGAGCAGGGAGGGAAACGGAGGGAGCCTGGAGGGGAAAGGAGGGAGGTGAGGAGGGAGCAGGAAGGGGAAAGGAGGGAGGAGAAGAAGGAGTAGGGAGGGGAAAGGAGGAAGGGGGGGAGTAGGGAGGGGAGGAGGGAGCAGGGAGGGGAAAGGAGGGAGGGGAAGAGAGAGCAGGGAGGGGAAAGGAGGAAGGGGGGTAGTAGGGAGGGGAGGAGGGAGCAGGGAGGGGAAAGGAGGGAGGGGAGGAGAGAGCAGGGAGGGGAGGAGGGAGTAAGGATGGAGCAGGGAGGAGAAAGGAGGGAGGGGAGGAGGGAGCAGGAAGGGGAAAGGAGGGAGGGGAAGAAGGAGTAGGGAGGGGAAAGGAGGGAGGGGAGGAGGGAGCAGGGAGGGGAGGAGGGAGCAGGGAGGGGAAAGGAGGGAGGGGAGGAGAGAGCAGGGAGGGGAGGAGGGAGTAAGGATGGAGCAGGGAGGGGAAAGCAGGGAGGGGAGGAGGGAGCAGGAAGGGGAAAGGAGGGTGGGGAAGAAGGAGTAGGGAGGGGAAAGGAGGGAGGGGAGGAGGGAGCAGGGAGGGGAGGAGGGAGCAGGGAGGGGAAAGGAGGGAGGGGAGGAGAGAGCAGAAAGGGGAAAGGAGAGAGGGAAGGAGGGAGTAGGGAGGGGAGCACGGAGGGGAAAGGAGGGAGGGGAGGAGGGAGTAGGGATGGGAAAGGAGGGAGGGGAGTAGGGAGGGGAAAGGAGGGAGCAGGAGGGGACAGGAGGGAGGAAAGGAGGGAGCAGGAAGGGGGAGGGAGCAGGGAGGGGAAAGGAGGGAGGGGAAGAAGGAGTAGGGAGGGGAGCAGCGAGGGGAGGAGGGAGTAGGGAGGGGCAAGGAGGGAGGGGAGGAGAGAGCAGAAAGCGGAACGGAGGGAGAGGTGGAGGGAGGAGGGAGCAGGGAGGGGAGGATGGAGCACGAAGGGGAAAGGAGGGAGGGGAAGAAGGAGTAGGGAGGGGAAAGGAGGGAGGGGAGGAGGGAGCAGGGAGGGGAGGAGGGAGCAGGGAGGGGAGGAGGGAGCAGGGAGGGGAAAGGAGGGAGGGGAGGAGAGAGCAGAAAGGGGAAAGGAGAGAGGGAAGGAGGGAGTAGGGAGGGGAGCACGGAGGGGAAAGGAGGGAGGGGAGGAGGGAGTAGGGAGGGGAAAGGAGGGAGGGGAGGAGGGAGTAGGAAGGGGAAAGGAGGGAGCAGGAGGGGACAGGAGGGAGGAGAGGAGGGAGCAGGAAGGGGGAGGGAGCAGGGAGGGGAAAGGAGGGAGGGGAAGAAGGATTAGGGAGGGGAAAGGAGGGAGGGGAGGAGGGAGTAGGGAGGGGAGGAGAGAGCAGAAAGGGGAAGGGAGGGAGGGAGGAGGGAGCAGGGAGTGGAGGAGGGAGTAGGGAGGGGAAAAGAGGGGGGGGAGGAGAGAGCAGAAAGGGGAAAGGAGAGAGGGAAGGAGGGAGTAGGGAGGGGAGCACGGAGGGGAAAGGAGGGAGGGGAGGAGGGAGTAGGGATGGGAAAGGAGGGAGGGGGGTAGGGAGGGGAAAGGAGGGAGCAGGAGGGGACAGGAGGGAGGAGAGGAGGGAGCAGGAAGGGGGAGGGAGCAGGGAGGGGAAAGGAGGGAGGGGAAGAAGGAGTAGGGAGGGGAGCAGCGAGGGGAGGAGGGAGTAGGGAGGGGCAAGGAGGGAGGGGAGGAGAGAGCAGAAAGGGGAAAGGAGGGAGGGGAGGAGGGAGGAGGGAGCAGGGAGGGGAGGACGGAGCAGGAAGGGGAAAGGAGGGAGGGGAAGAAGGAGTAGGGAGGGGAAAGGAGGGAGGGGAGGAGGGAGCAGGGAGGGGAGGAGGGAGCAGGGAGGGGAGGAGGAAGCAGGGAGGGGAGGAGGGAGCAGGGAGGGGAGGATGGAGCAGGGAGGGGAGGAGGGAGCAGGGAGGGGAGGAGGAAGCAGGGAGGGGAGGAGGGAGCAGGGAGGGGAGGAGGGAGCAGGGAGGGGAGGAGGAAGCAGGGAGGGGAGGAGGGAGCAGGGAGGGGAGGATGGAGCAGGGAGGGGAGGAGGGAGCAGGGAGGGGAGGAGGGAGCAGGGAGGGGAGGAGGAAGCAGGGAGGGGAGGAGGGAGCAGGGAGGGGAGGATGGAGCAGGGAGGGGAGGAGGGAGCAGGGAGGGGAGGAGGAAGCAGGGAGGGGAGGAGGGAGCAGGGAGGGAGATAATAAATATCTACATTCCTGTCACTTTGCAGAATAGAGAAGCTTTTGGTTATTAAATCGTTGACAGCGTCTGACAGTGATATGGCTCCATTTGTCGCAGTCTTGTCTCGGCGACGACTGGAATTAAAAAGAGCCCAAGTGTCAGAGAGTGGCGACAGGTGTTTGTGTACCCTGAACATTAATGTGATACATACTTATCCATATATTGTCACGCTGAACATCTTTTCATTGGATTGCATCAGTAAAGCTTTTTTGGCTTGGGTGACAAGCACCTTCAGCTGGAATGAGGTTTGGAATGCTGTCAAATATTCTATGTAATGCATGTTATCATGCCATGTGATCATGCATATTTCACATCTGTCCATGATATCCACCTATATATATTTTTTAAAATCTCACAAAATGTCAAATCTATAGCTACCTTTTTTATGATATAATGTAACATATGTTACGATCATGTCGTGTGTGACATTGCATATCACATGTTCAGATATCTGATGGCTGTCCAAGGCGTCCACAAATATAGTCCATTCACCTTTAACAGACTCCACGGAACTGAGCAGAACCTGTGAGTGCTCTGAGCATGTGACCAAGGAATGTATCTGATTCAGCAGTATTTGTGACAAATGACCCCATCATTGTACCGTGCTTTATTACTACATCCTCTAACCATCTTGATCATCTTCTATTCTCCATCTAAATAATGACATGGCTGTATCAGATGTATTAGCTCTATCCGCAGTGAACGACTATGGCGAGGAGTTTTCCTCTAGATAATAAACACTTTGTTTAAAGTTCTCAGTATCAGGGACAAGCCATTATTCTTCCATCCATCATTCATCTCCATTTGAATTCATCTGACATTGCCTGCAGAGCATCATCAGTGTCATTGGCAGGGGTGGCGGGTTTGACTGGCAAGCCCCACCACCAACCACCTGTTAATGCCTCCAGTGCTCTCCTCCTTCCCTCTATGGTCTCCTCCCTTCATCACTCCTCAGTCTACCCACTAGCTTCTCTCAGGCAGATGTGATCAGCAGGCGTTGATATTTTCTAAACCCGGGGCATCTTTGATTAGACAAGAGCCCTGGAGTCAGGAAGACATGATCCGTCAGGTGGAGATCCCAACCGGAGGTGGAGGAAGTAGACTGTGACCTATCTCCGCACACACACACGCACACGCACGCACGCACACACAAACACAAACACGCACAAGGAACATACACACACGCACACACACAAGGAACACATACACACACGCACACGCACAAGGAACATACACACATACACACACGCACACGCACAAGGAACACATACACACACGCACACGCACAAGGAACATACACACGCACACACACGCACAAGGAACATACACACATACACACACGCACACGCACAAGGAACACATACACACACGCACACGCACAAGGAACATACACACATACACACACGCACACGCACAAGGAACACATACACACACGCACACGCACAAGGAACATACACACGCACACACACGCACAAGGAACATACACACATACACACACGCACACGCACAAGGAACATACACACACACACACGCACAAGGAACATACACACATACACACACGCACACGCACACACAAGGAACACATACACGCACACACACGCACAAGGAACATACACACATACACACACGCACACGCACAAGGAACATACACACACGCACACGCACAAGGAACATACACACATACACACACGCACACGCACAAGGAACATACACACACACGCACACGCACGCACGCACACACAAACACAAACACGCACAAGGAACACACACACACGCACACACGCACAAGGAACACATACACACACGCACACGCACAAGGAACATACACACGCACGCACACACACACACACACACACACACACACACACACACACACACACACACACACACACACACACACACACACACACACACATTTACACACTCAGTCTCTCTACCAGAAGGATCTCCCATACTAGCTTTTCCTCTACCAGTGTCAGAATCCACTCCTGAGTATTTGACAAACACTGAAGTGCCTTTTCGGGCCCTGGTCATTGTTTGCGGAGTGAAGGGCGATTGTACGCCTGTTCTCCTGGTTGGTGAGACAATTTTTAATTGCGGAAGAGTTGGTGCTGAGAGCGGCGTGGCTAGGTGCTTTACACAATGCAGCTCTGATTGTGGTGGCCAAACAATGGCGCAGTGATTTCGGGACCACTTGCATCCTGATTGCCGCACAGCTTCTTCTTCAGAAGTTAAGATACCAACGAACCCCATGACCATCCCTTCCACTCAACCACCCTTGTCTGGCATAGTGTGTCAGTGTGATGAAGTCAAGTGCTTAATGATTCTAGCTCTGCATGCAGGCTTTGTTGTCTAAACAGGGCTTAGTGTTTTCGCTAATGGACTAGGGGTCGGATTCCTCAATAATCCTGACACAATACCTCCTTAGCTCTTTAAGAAATAGACATTTTCCCCCAGCTGTGTTGGTTAAAATGCTAGCTCAAAAAATTACTTCAGCATTAAAAGTCTTTGGGCAAACCTATCAATTGAAGGCTCCAGAGGCTAATCGGAGGATAGACACTGGGCCATATTGCCTGATTGGCCAGTCACAGGCAGGAAGCAGCAGCTGACTGGCTGGTCCAGACTGATACTGCTGGGCGGACTGCCAACGCTCCACTCGGACAGGAGTGATGGATGACGGTGGCACCCCTCGCCAGAATGGAGTTTTCCTCCCCTAACCACACATACCTGACACACACCCGTTCACCCTCCCGATTCAAACACGGCCCTGTGTCGCACCCGACAGCTGCATTTTGTTTCTCATTCTGAACTCTTGGCCCTGCCACTGGCATCCATCTTGGTTTAACTCCCTCGTCCTCATATGACTCCAGCCTCAAGTTCAGTCAGCATTCGGTTTTAGTACGAACGTTTTTATCTTCAATAGTCACAGTTTCAAATTCAAAACTGTTGACCCCTTCTCAATGGGATCATCCTGGCCTGTGTCTCGCTGTGTGTTTCTCTCACACATGCTAATGTTGCTACAAGCAATGGTTTCTGTCAGGCTGGTCCAACCAAGGGAAATGTAACCGTGGGTAACATAGCTAGGCGCTGGGTTAATGAGGCCTCTCTACTCAGATCATCAATAGGAAAACATCAAACCCACAGAAAGACAGACAGAGACACAAACAATCTGTTTTGCTCCACAGGTGATCCGTATTCAATGGTAGGGCACTCAGCGGGAGGGCCGGAGCTCAATGTTTATTGACAGAATACCGGTCCGACAAAATATATAATTAAAGCTAGAATCTACAGTTGGGACAATAACAAAGCGGACACCCCACCTCTGTTTTGGTAAAAACCCTAAGGGATAGGCCTGGATAAATGTAACCCCTCTCAAATTCAGAGACGGACCTATGGATGCAAGGACTGACTATCCATGACATCACAATGATAGTTTTAACCATGTTTTGAGGCTATACAGCTGGGGTAGGCAACTAGATTCAGCCGCGGATCGATATTTGTCGGAGAGGATGGACTAGGAGCCGGAACATAATTCTAATAATTCTACACTGCAAATTGACCACAACTAATCTCAAACATAGATTGTATTTGAAAATACCAATTATTTTATTTCTTGATTACTTTGAGACACGATCACACGATCTCATGGGAACACTTGGGGGACATATTTCCTAAATTAAACTCATTCTTATCTGAATTCCTGATGATTTTTTTTTTTTTTTTACCAAAACAACTGAACTGCCCCCCAAAATTTTGGTACGTTTTTTTGCTAAAAACTGAAGGGGGCCCCAAAAAAGTCACTGGTAGGACGCTGTTGCCGACCCCTGCTATACAGTGTTCATTTACATTTACATTGTTTACGAACATTAGAGTAAAACAAGCTTATATTTTGGGTTCTGATGGGGTATGACAGTTGAACTCATGAGGAATTTAAGTTATATTCTTCAGAAATCAATGGGTATAAATCATTCATTAATGCTTCCAAAAATGGATGAAGCAACTGTGGATTCTAACTTTAAAGGGATATTGTGTTACAATGTAATTATACTTTTTCCATCCTCCATTTGATTGTAATAGTTTGATCGTATTAGTTTGATTCACAGAGCTCCAAGGGCATATGTCCAAATACTTCATAAACTCTCAGCACTCCAATTGAACAGTGTATGAGTTCTGTGTGTGTGCAAGTGCATGTGTGTGTGTGCCTTCTTGCTTGCGTGCACATTTGTGTGTGTGTGTGTGTGTGTGCGCGAGTGTGTGTTTGGAACAGAGGGGGCCAATATGTAATCAAACAGAAGTAATTAAGGGAGAGACACAATTGAATTGAAGTTGGACATTTGGGCATGATAAACAGAAACAGTCATGTAGTATCTCATCTATCAATCAGGGAGCAGGGTAGGTTCCTGTCTGAGCACAGGCCATTCTGGAGACGGGCTTCCTCCACCTCATTTAACCATTACCATCTATTACTGGGAGTAGGATATGAATAGGATGAAGTTGCCCCTAGTGGCTTAAGGCTTTATCAGAGTACCAAATGTGTATGCACAGCGGTGTTCTAGAATATTGGACAGTTGGCATTCAAATTTTGGGAATTCTCAGCGCAGCTCAAGCAATTTCTCAGACTGGCATCGCATTCAAATGAACAGAGGGTGCGTACCGGGAGACGCGTTGGTTGGGAATTGTGGGGAGGTGTGGGTTTGAGTTGTCTGTCCACCGTGTATGGTGGTCTCAGAGCCTTGTAGCTAGGTCACAGTGGGACGGCAGACTGTCGCATCTCAGCATCTGTGTGCTATGATTTACGCTTTAGGCACAAATCTCAGACCGATTGTGTGTTTGGTTCCCTAATGGTGTAGGTTAGGATATGGGTAGGGTAAGATGACTCTACATCTGTGCCTTCAAGAGTGTTACGGGACCAGTTTTAAAGAACTAAAACGGTAAGAAAATATTTCAAAGCAATATCGGCTGGTACTTTCAGGAACAGTTTATCAAAATAGCACTCATGTTTAAGCATAAGGTTCTTGATAGATGGTAATAATTTCATTGTCACTCTCACACCTTCGAACAACAATTGATTCACCATGGCAACTGCTTATTCATATGCTACGAATACGCTTATATCCGAGCAAAATATCAACCTCAAGGCATCAGAATTTAATTAGGCTAGAGTGGAAACCAGACGCAAGTCGACATTCTGCGTTATTTGTGGGGAAGCGCAGAAGCAGCCAGGGGTTGAGTGAATGATAAAATTGCAGGTAAGGAGCCTGTGTGTGGGTGGACGGGGCGAGGGGGAGAGGAGGAGGGGTGGAGGAGGAGAGGGGGCAGGCTGCGTGGGAAGATCAAGCAGTTTCTCCTCCTTGCCGTGGAGAGGAGAGAGGAGCAATGGGCCAGGAGTGGCAGATCATCCAACATCTGATGCAATTAGTAGGGTGTCCAAGCACTCTGCCCAGAGTGGGTGAAAACGTACTTTGGTGATGAAATTTCACTTCCTCATGTTATAATTAAGCAATACGGGACGAGGAGGTGTGGTATATGGCCAATATACCACGGCTAAGGGCTGTTCTCAACACAACGCTCGGATTGCCTGGACACAGCCCTTAGCCGTGATATATTGGCCATATACCACACCTCCTCGTGCCTTATGGCTTAATTATAACATAACGAAGTGAAACCAGGTGTCTTATTGCCATTATATACTGGTTACCAACGTAATTAGGGCAATACAAATAACTATTTTGTCATACCCGTGGTATATGGTCTGATATGCCAAGGCTGTCAGCCAATCAGTATTCAGGGCTCAAACCACCCAGTTTTTAAAATACATTTTACCATGACTAATATGATTAGAGCTATCTCGGCGCAACTTTTAAGGATTTTACATGTTGTGGTGGTCGTTTTCAAAGTTGTTTCCACAGGTCATAAAAAGCTAATTTAGCATGACAGAAGCTGAATTAAATGTAAAAGCACAGTTTCTAAACCCGGAGGCGTAACATCGAGAGACTTCCGGGGACGCTCATGAAACAGACCAAACAGGCCAGGCCGGGGTTTGGGGTTTGGGGGTTTGGGAAGTCAATGAGAGGAAGTGAAAAATTCTTAGTTGTTAATTTTCTCGAAATCTAAAGACACAACCTAGATTGGAGCCCATGTCTTAAGTAGTTGAACTTGTTATTACTCCAACCTCGTGAAAGTGACATACTGACACCTTTTCCTTTTTGTCCAAAATGACTTTATATTGAAGGAGAGAGTGACTTTGACTGCCTGCATACAGTATTCACAGTTCGGCGCAAGACACCCGTTAGACACGATGACGTGTGAGCTTAGCTAGCCAACGTCGCCATGACATCACCTACAAGTGTGATCGCGGATTTCTATTGGAGAAGCAGGCTTAAACTATCTTCATACTGTACGGTCTTTGTTAAAGTCTTTGGAAATAAAGACCTTGTGGTACACTCAGCGCTCCACTGACATTTCACAGAGATCCGCTTGTTTTTGTGAGATCTTAAAATTCGCATTAATATGAAAAGCGTATACTAAAATATGAAAATACTACATTTGATGTCTCAAAATCTATTTGACCTGTATATTGTATAATGTCATGTGGATTCAAGAAGAAAGATGACAAGTTCAACTGGAAAGTGAGCCTGTCAGGTAGCCTTCATTCTCGCACAGCACCTAGCTTAGCTGATGCATTGCTCAACTGCTGATTTTTGACCACTTTTTCCTCTGGCCTCCATTTATTTAGTCACCCCATTTTTGACCAATCCTACAAGGGTAAAAACACCAATAACATTTGAACAGATTATGATAGAGACATGAGGTCTGGGCCAATGGTTTTCTTAGAGGAGTATCACACTTACCCATTGGTCAAAATGTGCTTTTTTATCTTTGGAAAAAACAAAGCATTGGTTAGTGTTGCATCAGAGGTGAAGGAGATGAGAGGGTTCACTTTTACATACATACACTAATGGAGGAGGGGAGGGAGAAATATAGAGGGAGAGGAAAAGCAGAGAAAGTGAGAGAGGGGGAGAAGGGGGAGGCATTGAGGGGGAGGGATGGTGAGGGAGAAATATAAAGGGAGAGGGGGAGGAAAAGCAGAGAAAGTGAGAGAGAGGGAGAAGGGGGAGGCATTGAGGGGGAGGGATGGTGAGGGAGAAATATAAAGGGAGAGGGGGGAGGAAAAGCAGAGAAAGTGAGGGAGAAGGGGGAGGCATTGAGGGGGAGGGATGGGGAGGGAGAAATATAGAGGGAGAGGGGGGAGGAAATGCAGAGAAAGTGAGAGAGAGAGAGGGAGAAGGGGGAGGCATTGAGGGAGAGGGATGGGGAGGGAGAAATATAGAGGGAGAGGGGGGAGGAAAAGCAGAGAAAGTGAGAGAGAGGGAGAAGGGGGGGCATTGAGGGGGAGGGATGGGGAGGGAGAAATATAGAGGGAGAGGGGGGAGGAAAAGCAGAGAAACTGAGAGAGGGGGAGAAGGGGGAGGCATTGAGGGGGAGGGATGGGGAGGGAGAAATATAGAGGGAGAGGGGGGAGGAAAAGCAGAGAAAGTGAGAGAGAGGGAGAAGGGGGAGGCATTGAGGGAGAGGGATGGGGAGGGAGAAATATAGAGGGAGAGGGGGGAGGAAAAGCAGAAAGAGTGAGAAAGTCAGAGAGGGAGGAGAGGGAGAAGGGGGAGGCATTGAGGGGGAGGGATGGGGAGGGAGAAAGAGAGGGGGTAGGGAGAGAGAGATAAAACATTTTGCCCAGTGTGTTTTTGTTGGACAGATATAAGGGCTAACTTCCATGATCACTTTGATGATTCCATTTCATTCGTGAGCTTAGTCTGCACAGTTCCTGTTGCATCAATGAATTATTTCTGAAATTAGGGGAAAGGGGAGGGACTGTGTCAGATTTCCGTCTCTTGAAAACATGCTTGTTTTCCACCAAACATTATTTAGTTACAATTCTCTCTTTGTTGAATGACAAGATGTGTTTTTATTGTTTGAACAGAAAAGAGAAAGCAGGCAAAGCATCTGATTTGTGCTCTTGACGGAACCCACTCACAAGGTGCAGATGAACGCAGTCCTCTTTAATTAAAAACCTTGTATTGTTTTAGGTATGTTCATTCTTACAGTGAATAAAGCATGCTGCCTAACTCTGTCTCCTCTGAGTTTACATTGTCTGACTGTTGACTGTGTGTGTCAACAGTGTGTGCTTACTAGAGGGAAAGTTTGGGGGCTTTTATTTTGCCTTGTAAGTGTCCTGACAGAGTCAATCAACAGTTACAGCTCTTGATCCCTGCAAAACAGGACGAACGCACGCACGCACACATACACAAACACACACAAACACACACATACACAAACACACACATACACAAACACACCCATACACAAACACACACATACACAAACACACACATACACAAACACACACATACACAAACACACACATACACAAACATACACAAACACACACATACACAAACACACACATATGCGCTAACGGCTTAATAAGACAAATCACTGTAGATTCCATAGATTTTTTGTTTCCAGACCCCTTGCTCATATTCAGAACTATTAGTGTGTACAGTAGCCGAACTCTGCAACCCTCTATTAGCTCGTTGTTGGCCTCCCCTTTTGGAAACCTGGTGTTTTGTCCATCGCTGTCCGACACTATTGGAAATCGAAGAGAAGCTCTGTCGAGACCTCCCTAATTGCTTGGGGAGTTCCATAGGGCCAGTGACCCTAAGAGATGGGGGGAGAGGAAATAAGAGAACCACATCACTTGGACCGTGGACAAAACTAACATACCCAAAATGCCAATGTATCAATTTTTCTACTACTCATTTTCGGGAGTACTCCCAGACTGTCTAAATTGGGCAACCTAGTGGTGCATGGATTATTGTGGTGATAAGGCAATAGACTGAAATAGACTAGAGTCAGCACAGTCCATTAGTCATTGTATTAAGGAGATGCGATGGCACCAGTACAGTACAAAGAGAGAGGCCTGCGGGGCAGGTATTAAAGGAAAATCATCCCCGGATGATGCATTTTAAATCATAGGATGCAAAACGCAGCAGCATATGATGCAAAATGCATCATACGTGGATGATTTCTGCATTTTGAAAGTTTAGTGCTGACAAAAAATGTTTTGAACTATGTCAACAATTGACTAATGAAGCAAATACCTACATATACACGACACACCATTGACATGAGTGGATTTTGCAATTTTAGCCAAACACCGTGACTGACTGGTGTATAAAATTAAGCGCAACGCCATGCAATCTCCACAGACAAACATTGGCAGTAGAATGGCCCATACTGAAGAGCTCAGTGATTTTCAACATGGCACTGTCATAGGATGCCACCTTTCCAACAAGTCAGTAAGTCAACTTTCTGCCCTGCTAGAGCTGCACCGGTCAACTGTAAGTGCTGTTATTGTGAAGTGGAAACGTCTAGGAGCAACAATGGATAACCCGCAACGTGGTAGGCCACACAAGCTCACAGAACGGGACCCCCCAAGTGCTGAAGCACGTAAAAATTGTCTGGTCTCGGTTGCTACACTCACGACCGAGATCCAAACTGCCCCTGGAAGCAACGTCAGCACAATAACTGTTTGTCAGGAGCTTCGTTTCCATGGTTTCCGACCAGCCACACACAAGCCCAAGAGGTGGTGTAAAGCTTGCCGCCATTGGACTCTGGAGCAGTGGAAATGCTTTCTCTGTAGTGATGAATCACACTTCACCATCTGGAAGTCCGACGAACAAATCTGGGATTGGCAAATGCCAGGAGAACGCTACCTGACCCAATGAATAGTGCCAACTGTAAAGTTTGGTGGAGGAGGAAGAATGATCTGGGGCTGTTTTTCATGGTTCACGCTAGGCCCCTTAGTTCCAGTGAAGGGAAATCTTAACACTACAGCATACAACGACATTCTAGACGAGTCTGTCCTTCCAACCCTGTGGCAACAGTTTGGGGAAGGCCCTTTCCTGTTTCAGCATGACAATGCCCCTGTGCACAAAGCGAGGTCCACACAGAAATGGTTTGTCAAGATAGGTGTTGGACTGGCCTGCACAGAGCCCTGACCTCAACCCCATCAAACACCTTTGGGATGAATTGGAACGCCGACTACGAGCCAGGCCTAATCGCCCAACATCAGTGCTCAACCTCACCAATGCTCTTCAAAACAAATAAAATAAAATTTTACTGGTCACATACCATGGTTAGCAGATGTTAATGTGAGTGTTGCGAAATGCTTGTGCTTCTAGTTCCGACCATGCAGTAATATCTAACAAGTAATCTAACAATTTCACAACAACTACCTTATACACACAAGTGTAAAGAAATGAATAAGAATATGTACATATAAATATTTTGATGAGCGATGGCCGAACGACATTGGCAAGATGCAGTAGATTGTATAGAGTACAGTATATACATATGAGATGAGTAATGTAGGGTATGTAAACATGATATAAAGTGGCATTGTTTAAAGTGACTAGTGATACATTTATTACATCCAATTTTTAATATTAAAATTGGCTAGCGATTTGAGTCAGTATGTTGGCAGCAGCCACTCAATGTTAGTGATTGCTGTTTAACAGTCTGTTTTTCCCAGCTTTGATGCACCTGTACTGACCTCGCCTTCTGGATGATAGCTGGGTGAACAGGCAGTGGCTCGGGTGGTTGTTGTCCTTGATGATCTTTTTGGCCTTCTTGTGACATCGGGTGGTGTAGGTGTCTTGGAGGGCAGGTAGTTTGCCCCCGGTTCACTATGCTCTGGAGAGCCTTGCGGTTGTGGGCAGAGCAGTTGTCGTACCAGGCGGTGATACAGCCCGACAGGATGCTCTCGATTGTGCATCTGTAAATGTTTGTGAGTGTTTTTAGTGACCAGACAAATTTCTTCAGCCTCCTGAGGTTGAAGAGGCGCTATTGTGCCTTCTTCACCACGCTGTCTGGGTGGGTGGACCATTTCAGTTTGTCCGCGATGTGTACGTCGAGGAACTTAAAACTTTCCACCTCCTCCACTACTGTCCCGTCGATCTGGATAGTGGGGTGCTATGGCTCAATGGAAGCAAGTCTTGTGGCTGAAAGGATGCAAGTCCCCGCAGCAACGTTCCAACATCTAGTAGAAAGCCTTCCCAGAAGAGTGGAGGCTGTTCTTGCACAAAGGGGGGACAAACTCCATATTAATGCCAATGATTTTGGAATGCGATGTTCCATGAGCAGATGTCCACATACTTTTGGCCATGTAGTGTCGTTTTTTGGGTGTAGTTTTCTTGTAATACTGGGGTTTACAGGCCCTTTAGCTCGACAAGGGATGGGGCCGCGCGTACGCAAGCTTCGCACAGACACACACACACACACACACACGCCAAAGCCTATGCACACTGCAGAGGTCATTCATCAAAGCTAATCACTGACAATTACAAGGAGAGTTCTCATTTAGCTTTTGAATCGCAGGTGCGAGCTAGACTAATAATGCACTGTAGTTGGAATAGAAGTCATAGACATGTATAGGACGGGGAAAGACGATTGGAAATACAGATGTCTGTTAACATGCATGGTATTTACTATGCTCACCCTCTGGCCGAAGGGTCAGCCATAGATGCCCAAAAAATGATTTAGAAGGTTCCATTTAAACCTACTATAGATATTCTGTCAAGTGGAAGTGTTCAGTATCTTGGTCAGCTGCTAATACACATCATCTATTAAATACTAGTGTAGAAGGGTTATGTCCCTGTTCACTCTCTCTGTCATTCTGGGAAAGATTGGTTGTCTTTTGTCAGGGATTGAAGTCCAGCTATTTGGCTTCCGCTCCTCTAAACCTCCAAAAGGAAGTGGGAAGACATGGACTGTGTTCTCTGGTCATTTCAAGGAGAGACTGTCAGTAGAATTGTCTGCTTTTCAGTACATTAAAGGTTCAATCTGTCTGGAACAGAGAGAGTTGTGTGGGCCTGAATGGAAATGAACGTAAAAGGCGGGTACATTGATGTGCTTTTATTTCCGAACACAGTGCATCTGTCATTACAACAATAGCCAGCCTGGCATAAGTTTGTGTACATTGTTGTGTTCATTTCTCCATCCACTTAGTGCTGTTAAACATAAACTGTCACTCATCTGCAATACAGGCAGGACGCAGAAGGAAGAAGTTAGTGAAAGAGGGACTTTTGGTGTGTTAAATTGTTATTGCAGATTGTGGTGTGTGTGTGTGTGTGTGTGGTGGGGAGGGGTATACTCTGCTCCTTAAGTTCCCCCCACTCTCCGCTTCGTGCCAGCTCTCTAATTGCCCTCTGTGTCGGTTCATTGGGCTCGTTAGGCCTAATGGCACATTTCCCCCTCCGTCGTCATGGCAACGGTTGCAGTTCAATTAGGTCTTCATGTTGTTTTCCGTCTGTCTGTCTCTTTGTACGTCAGTCTGTCTGTCTGTCTGTCTCTTTGTACGTCAGTCTGTCTGTCTGTCTGTCAGTCTGTCTGTCTCTCTGTCTGTCTCTTTGTACGTCAGTCTGTCTGTCTGTCTGTCAGTCTGTCTGTCTCTCTGTCTGTCTCTTTGTATGTCAGTCTGTCTGTCTGTCTGTCTGTCTGTCTGTCTGTCTGTCTCTCTGTCTGTCTCTTTGTACGTCAGTCTGTCTGTCTGTCTGTCAGTCTGTCTGTCTCTCTGTCTGTCTCTTTGTACGTCAGTCTGTCTGTCTGTCTGTCTGTCTGTCTGTCTGTCTGTCTGTCTGTCTGTCTGTCTGTCAGTCAGTCTGTCTGTCTCTTTGTACGTCTGTCTGTCTGTCTGTCTGTCTGTCTGTCTGTCAGTCTGTATGGCCGTCTGTCCGCTGTTAGTTATCATGCTGTTTGCTGTCACAGAGAATATGCTACCGATGGACTTTTCTCTACATGGACTTTGCTCTATATTTAGAAGGAAGTTGATTACAGCAAAGCTTGTGTGTGCTTGTGAGTCATAGCACAGCAAGAGAATGAACAAGCAGTTCTGAGATGAGCTGGCCTCTGTCTGCTGTTTGCCCTTTGTCTTTGTTTTAGCCTTGAATACTCCCATGAAAGTTGTTTGTCTCAAACTGTCAAGCCACCCATCCACCTGACTTAAAGGTTGATACGATTTAGCCAAATGCATACACAGAGTCACACTGCCTGTTAGCGGCTGGGCTCCCACTGGAGATGTAGAATGTGTGAGTGTATCTGTACATGAGTTTGCATGTGTGCCACCAAAGCATATTTGTGTGTGTGTGTGTGTGCACATGTGCGTATCACTGAAGCATGTTTTGGCCCCCTGTATCCTCAGCCCCTGATGACAGAATGATTAACAGGAAGCTCACTCCTCCTGCAGTGTTAACGGGGTCACATTGTGAAGGAGGCTCCTTTATCGTCTTCCCTGCCTGTATCAAGGCTCACAATTCAGAGAGACCCTCTTCCAATGTAGGCCATGGGCCCCAGAGGCACAGGGACAGCGACACGATTACTATCAGAGCAAGGGTTACTGATGAATCCAACTTTCCCCGAATATTAAAAGGGAACTTGTAGTGCTTCTTCCGCCAGAGGCTCAGAGACAAGACTGTAACTGTACCAAAGCCATTTTTATGTCTCTGTTGGGACCGTGTAGTTCATTGGTTGATTTATCTTTTTGTCAATAATGCTGTGTCCGTTTTAGAGTCAGCGGTCGGACCTCGCTGTAAAGGAGATTTTCTCATAGTTCTGACACTTTTATCTCCAGATGCCTTTTATTGCAATGCATGCCAGTCGTTATGACCCAGTTGTTATGACCCAGTTGGTTCTTCTGAACTTCTAAGGCCTTTTTCATTGTGGAGTAAAAATGTAGTGTCTTGTTACAGGGTTAGATGGTACACTGTTATAGACTGTTTCGTATAGACTTGACTGGCACATCTTTCCAGTTCTGCTTTTCTCTTTCCAGAGGTCTGACCTATTCTAAGGATCTAATTGTGATGACTCTAATGGGTTTAATGGGTACACAATAAGACCCTACTCTTATGTGAAATTATGTAATTACTCTTAAGAAGGCCGGACGGCGTGATGTCTTTGACTATACACTGAGTGTACAAATCATTAGGAACATCTTCCTAATATTGAGTTGCACCAACCTTTTGCCCTCACAACAGCCTCAAATCGTCAGGGAATGGATTCTACAAGGTGTCAAAACCGTTCCACAGGGCTGCCGCCCATGATGACTCTAATGCTTCCCACGGTTGTGTCAAGTTGGCTGGATGTTCTTTGGGTGGTGGACCATTCTTGATACACACGGGAGTATGAAAAACCCAGCAGCGTTGCAGTTCTTCTACAATACCTCGTTCAAAGGCACTTAAATATTTTTAATTGCCCATTCACCCTCTGATTGGCAGACATACACAATTCATGTTGTGCATGTGTGACTAGCAGCACTACTCTGGACAGTTCTGACCTAGAATATGTGAACAACTATAAATACCTGGGTGTCTGGATAGACTGTAAACTCTCCTTCCAGACTCACATTAAGCATCTCCGATACAAAATTAAATCTAGAATCGGATTCCTAATTTGCAACAAAGCATCCTTCACACATGCAGGCAAACTTACCCTCTTAAAACTGACTATCCTACCGATCCTTGACTTTGGCGATGTCATTTACAAAATAGTCCCCAACACTCTACTACGCAAACTGGATGTAGTCTATCACAGTGCCATCCGTTTTGTCACCAAGGCCCCATATACTACCCACCACTGCGACCTGTATGCTGTCGTTGGCTGGCCCTCACTACATATTTGTTACCAAACCCACTGGCTCCAGGTCATCTATAAGTCTTTGCTAGGTAAAGCCCAGCATTATCTCAGCTCACTGGTCACTATAGCAACACCCACCCGTAGCACGCGCTCCAGCAGGTATATTGCACTGGTCATCCCCAAAGCCAACACTTCCTTTGGCCGCCTCTCCTTACAGTTCTCTGCTGCCAGTGACTGGAACAAATTGCAAAAATGTCTGAAGCTGGAGTCTTATATCTCCCTCTCTAACTTTAAGCATCAGCTGTCAGAGCAGCTTACCGATCACTGTACCTGTCACGTTCTGACCTTAATTCCTTTGTTTTGTCTTTTGTTTTAGTATGGTCAGGGCGTGAGTTGGGTGGGTTGTCTATGTTAGTTTTTCTATGATTTTCTATTTCTGTGTTTGGCCTGTTATGGTTCTCAATCAGAAGCAGCTGTCAATCGTTGTACCTGATTGAGAACCATATTTAGGTAGCCTGTTTTCGATTGTGTTTTGTGGGTGGTTGTTTTCAGTCTTTGTGTGTCTACACCAGACAGAACTGTTCCGGTTGTTTCTTTGTTGATTTGTTATTCAGTGTTCAGTTTTGATTATTATTAAAAATCATGAACACTTACCACGCTGCACCTTGGTCCTCACTTTCTTCCACCGATGACAGCCGTTACAGTACCTGTACACAGTCAATCTGTAAATTGCCCACCCGACTACCTCATCCCCATATTATTACTTACACTCTTGTTCTTTTGCACCCCAGTATCTCTACTTGCACATCATCATCTGCACATCTGTCACTCCAGTATTAATGCTAAATTGTAATTATTTTCGCCTCTTGGGTCTATTTATTGCCTACCTCTCTACTCTTCTACATTTGCACACACTGAACATAGATTTTTCTATTTTTCTTTTCTTTTGTTTTATTGTTTTTGTGTAACTCTGTGTTGTTGTTTTTGTCGCACTGCTTTACTTCATCTTGACCAGGTTGCAGTTGGTTAAATAAAGGTGAAATAAAAAATAAAAATGTGTCAATTGTGTCAAGGCTTAAAAATCCTTCTTTAAACTGTCTACTCCCCCTTTCACCTGGATTCACCTGGTTAGTCTATATTATGGAAAAAGAGTTTATAACGTTTTGTACATTCGGTGTGACGTGATAAAAATGTGTATTGAAAAGATGGTTGTGATTGTTCCACACAAAGATAGAAACAGGGTTTTGTTACAAAGGAAAATCTTCACATACAGTAACAGTCAAAAGTTTGGGACACATCTACTCATTCAAGGGTTTTTCTTCATTTTTACTATTTTCTACATTGTAGAATAATATTGAAGACATCAAAAATATAAAATAACATATATGGAATCATGTAGTAACCAACATTTTTTAAATGTAATCAAAATATATTTTAGATTTTAGATTCTTCTTTAGATTCCCCCTTTTCCTTGATAAAAGCTTTGTACACTCTTGGCATTCCCCCAACCAGCTTCACTTGTAATGCTTTT
This sequence comes from Oncorhynchus mykiss, assembly GCF_013265735.2. NCBI lineage: Eukaryota > Metazoa > Chordata > Actinopteri > Salmoniformes > Salmonidae > Oncorhynchus > Oncorhynchus mykiss. The sequence continues at coordinate 52,227,501 of NC_048585.1, read as the reverse complement.
CCAACAGTCTTAAGGGAGTTTCCTCATATGCTGAGCACTTGTTGGCTGTTTTTCCTTCACTCTGTGGTCCAACTAATTCCAAACATTCTCATTTGGGTTGAGGTCAGGTCATCTGATGCAGCACTCCATCACTCTCCTTCTAGGTCAAATAGCCCTTACACAGCCAGGAGGTCTGTTAGGTCATTGTCCTGTTGAAAAACAAATGAGAGCCCCACTAAACGCAAACCAGGCGGGATGGCGTATCGCTGCAGAATGCTGTGGTAGCCTTGCTGGTTAAGTGTGCCTTGAATTCTAAATAAATCACTGACCGTGTCACCAGCAAAGCACCATCACACATCCTCCTCCATGTTTTACGGTGGGAACCACACATGCTGAGATCATCCGTTCACCTACTCTGCATCTCACAAAGACATGGGGGTTGGAACCAAAAATCTCACATATGGACTAATCAGACTAAAGAACAGATTTCCGCGTGTCCATTGCTTGTGTTTCTTGGCCCAAGCAAGTGTCTTCTTCTTCTTGGTGTCCTTTAGCAGTGGTTTCTTTGCAGCAATTCAACCATGAAGGCCTGATTCACACAGTCTCCTCTAAACAGTTGATGTTGATACATGAATATGTCTGTCACTTATTACTCTAATGAACTTGTCCTCTGCAGCAGAAGTAACTCTGGGTCTTCCATTCCTGTGGCGGTCCTCATGAGAGACAGTTTCATCATAGCGCTTAATGGTTTTAGCGACTGCACTTGAAGAAACTTTCTTGAAATGTTCCGTATTGACTGACCTCCATGTCTTAAAGTAATGATGGACTGTCATTTCTCTTTGCTTATTTGAGCTGTTTTTGCCATATTATTCACTTGGTCTTTTACCAAATAGGGCTGTGTTCTGTATACCACCCCTACCTTGTCACAACACAACTGATTGGCTCAAACGTATTAAGAAGTAAATTCCACAAATTCCCTTTTAACAAGGAACACCTGTTAATTGAAATGCATTCCAGGTGACTACCTCATGAATCTGGTTGAGAGAATGTCAAGTGTGCAAAGCTGTTATCAAGGTGAAGGGTGGCTACTTTGAAAAATCTTAAATATAAAATATATTTAGATTTGTTTAACACTTTTCTAGTTAATACATGATTCCATATGTGCTATTTCATAGTTTTGATAACTTCACAATTGTTCTACAAACTCTAAAATTGTAAAAATGAAGAAAAACCTTTCAATGAGTGGCTGTGTCCAAACTTTTGACTGGTACTGTATGTTAACATAGTCGTGGGTGTGTTTTTGTGTGTTTTTGTTGCTCCCCCTCCCCCGCTCAACTTTAATCAATAAGGTGCTAGCGACTAGCAACCTGAACAGCCTTTGCCCAGGCCCCCCACCCACTAGCTGAATTAGCCTTGTTGAATATTTAACCTCTCTGCCAAGGCTCTACTCAGGCAGACATACTGTACTGTTAATACCTGACGTTAGTTTGATAGCTCGCCAGCTCTCACAATGGGACCCGTGCCCCATGCTATGCCTGAGGGACGAGGTTATCAGGGTTTGAATTACAACATAACACCGGCTTAACAAATCAAGGTCCCACCATGAGAATTCAACCATCAAAGTGACCCCCCCATCAGTGTCAGATATATTGACTTTGGGCTCCCCCATGAGTAATGTGTAATTCAGGCCTGCAGTGAATGGGTGATGATGGTTCTCCAAGAGTAAGCACAGCGGAGAGAGTCAAGGGAAAGACAGGATAAAGGGAAGTGATGTCGCCGTGATTCAACTTCTGGTAATCTATCTCTGCAAGACAACATGAGCGATTTGAACTTTTAATCAGCATTAATGTTGATATAGTATTGTTTATTCAAATGAACCACGGAGGACGGCAGGGCCTGTGCCGGGAAGGCTAATGTGTCCACGCTGCTCCTCGCCAGGAAGTTGATGATGGATTACTTCCTTTATCAAGTCAACCCCCCCCCCACCCCCATTAACAAGAGCAGTGACGGCTGATCTTTAGGCACCCTACGATCCAAATGCTTGCAGGATTCCTTAAGGTTTAACTGCTGGTCATTTGAATTCTGAAGGTTTTTTTTTCTTCTCCCTTTTATGGGTGAAGAAGCGCTCCAACTAGTCTGGTTTGGGAAAATGGGTATGCTGCACGGGCGTAATGTGTATCACTTAACATCTCACTGAGTAGACTAACTGGATGGGAGGAGGAGGAGGGGTGTTACAGAGAGGAAACAGAGACTGTATTTACATCCAGTCCTACAGCGCCTCGGCAACAAATTTGAAATGAACGTGGATTCGTCCATTTTGACCTCCACTTAATGTGGGTAATCAAGAGCTACCTCCCATGTTGAGTATGTATTCACTTCGATTGGAGTTGAAGTTGCCCATAGGCACAGATGTAGAATCAGCTTACCCTCAGCAACACCACTCAGGGAAACATTTAAAACTGATCTTGGATCAGTTTCTAGGGCAACCCCATTTTTTACAGTTTGGTTTGCTAGTACGACATGGCCTGTTCCATATAGGAAATGGAATGTAGGATCCATTGTGGTTGAGTGTTTGTGAGAAACACAGAAGCGAGGTAAAGTAACCAGAAATGTTGGCCTTTCGTTCAACACAGCTGCTATATATCAGATGGATGGTGGAGAAAGAGAGAAAGGGAGGGAGAAGAAAAAGAAGCAATCAGTTGAAACGGGGAAGAAAAGCGTGCAGGGGAAAAACAGTATCGGGAGAGGGCATTTCGCTGTTGGTCATCCGTCATGTAAGCATGTAGCTGGGGCTCGAATGCAAACGGGGGAGGATGGATAGAGGTACAGCAGGGAGAGGGGGAGAGTGATAAACAGTTGGTCCATCCCATCAAGGATGGCTTCTAACCTGTGCTACAAAGATGGACATCCATCACACAGGGCAGCTGTGCTCTGCTACACACGCACGCACATTCTGCACGTGGTTGGTGCCACAAGGGAACTAGGAAACTGGGGTTAGTCTGGTTGAACGGAACACCCCACGACTATCTCCATTGCACTGCTAACTAAGTCAACTACACGATTGCCAGTAGTGTCAGTGTGCATGTGGTTTGAAGTGTGGTTTGTGACTGCATCGCCCCTCCCTCATGAAGAGGGTTTAGTGGGTTCGGGTGTGTGAACATCACCATAACCATCATCTTAACAGTATGTGCTCGGTAATATTGACGTTACAACTGGTAGAGTACAATAGAACCACACCCATGACCCAAACGTAGGTCCAGACATGATTTTGGGGGTGTTTCCATGGTAACAGGAGGAAGAGAACAGAGGTGAGGCTTTGTTCCTGAGGTTAACACCTTCATGATGCATACCACTGGACAACCCTTTATCTCCACACTCCTGACATACACCCAGCTGTGTGTTGAATTGGTCAGCCAGTAGGGGAGAGAGAGTATGTGTGTGTGTTTGCCCTTGTGTGTGTGTGTGTGTGTGTGTGTGTGTGTGTGTGTGTGTGTGTGTGTGTGTGTGTGTGTGTGTGTGTGTGTGTGTGTGTGTGGTCCTCTCCTGCGAGGAGCAAGAAGCAGACTCCTCTGCCTGGGCCTGGCAGATGTTGGTTGTGACACTGCGAGGCTGTTCACACTTAATCATCTGGGTGCGTATCAGACACCACGCTGCTGTTATGGATTAGTCTCTTCCAGCTATTGACTGCTGGCTGAACGTGAAGGCTGGAGAGACACTGATAAAAGACAGACGAGTCTGTGTGGCACTGCAGGGCTGGATGTATTTCTATTGACTTACACAATGACTGGGGGAGCTGAAGGAGACCTTGTTAACAGGCCTGTACTGGGGGAGCTGAAGGAGGTCTTGTTAACAGGCCTGTACTGGGGGAGCTGAAGGAGGTCTTGTTAACAGGCCTGTACTGGGGGAGCTGAAGGAGGTCTTGTTAACAGGCCTGTACAGGGGGAGCTGAAGGAGGTCTTGTTAACAGGCCTGTACAGGGGGAGCTGAAGGAGGTATTGTTAACAGGCCTGTACTGGGGGAGCTGAAGGAGGTCTTGTTAACAGGCCTGTACAGGGGAAGCTGAAGGAGGTCTTGTTAACAGGCCTGTACAGGGGGAGCTGAAGGAGGTCTTGTTAACAGGCCTGTACAGGGGAAGCTGAAGGAGACCTTGTTAACAGGCCTGTACAGGGGGAGCTGAAGGAGGTCTTGTTCACAGGCCTGTACAGGGGAAGCTGAAGGAGACCTTGTTAACAGGCCTGTACAGGGGAAGCTGAAGGAGACCTTGTTAACAGGCCTGTACAGGGGAAGCTGAAGGAGGTCTTGTTAACAGGCCTGTACTGGGGGAGCTGAAGGAGGTCTTGTTAACAGGCCTGTACAGGGGGAGCTGAAGGAGGTCTTGTTAGCAGGCCTGTACGGGGGGAGCTGAAGGAGGTCTTGTTCACAGGCCTGTACAGGGGAAGCTGAAGGAGACCTTGTTAACAGGCCTGTACAGGGGAAGCTGAAGGAGACCTTGTTAACAGGCCTGTACAGGGGGAGCTGAAGGAGGTCTTGTTAACAGGCCTGTACAGGGGGAGCTGAAGGTGGTCTTGTTAACGGGCCTGTACTGGGGAACTGTCTAGTCTGTTGGTGGGGGCAGACATGGTTGTATGTGTAGTCTGTTGGTGGGGGCAGACATGGTTGTATATGTAGTCTGTTGGTGGGGGCAGACATGGTTGTATATGTAGTCTGTTGGTGGGGGCAGACATGGTTGTATATGTAGTCTGTTGGTGGGGGCAGACATGGTTGTATATGTAGTCTGTTGGTGGAGGAAGACATGGTTGTATATGTAGTCTGTTGGTGGGGGCAGACATGGTTGTATATGTAGTCTGTTGGTGGAGGAAGACATGGTTGTATATGTAGTCTGTTGGTGGGGGCAGACATGGTTGTATATGTAGTCTGTTGTTGGGGGCAGACATGATTGTATATGTAGTCTGTTGGTGGGGGCAGACATGGTTGTATATGTAGTCTGTTGGTGGAGGAAGACATGGTTGTATATGTAGTCTGTTGGTGGGGGAAGACATGGTTGTATATGTAGTCTGTTGTTGGGGGCAGACATGGTTGTATATGTAGTCTGTTGTTGGGGGCAGACATGGTTGTATATGTAGTCTGTTGGTGGGGGCAGACATGGTTGTATATGTAGTCTGTTGGTGGGGGCAGACATGGTTGTATATGTAGTCTGTTGGTGGGGGCAGACATGGTTGTATATGTAGTCTGTTGGTGGGGGCAGACATGGTTGTATATGTAGTCTGTTGGTGGGGGCAGACATGGTTGTATATGTAGTCTGTTGGTGGGGGCAGACATGGTTGTATATGTAGTCTGTTGGTGGGGGCAGACATGGTTGTATATGTAGTCTGTTGGTGGGGGCAGACATGGTTGTATATGTAGTCTGTTGGTGGAGGAAGACATGGTTGTATATGTAGTCTGTTGGTGGGGGAAGACATGGTTGTATATGTAGTCTGTTGGTGGGTGAAGACATGGTTGTATGTGTAGTCTGTTGGTGGGGGCAGACATGGTTGTATATGTAGTCTGTTGGTGGGGGCAGACATGGTTGTATATGTAGTCTGTTGGTGGGGGAAGACATGGGTATGTGTTATCAGTTGTAGAGATCGACCGATTAATCGGAATGGCCGATTTTTATAACTTTATTTAATCTTTATTTAACTAGGCAAGTCAGTTAAGAACACATTCTTATTTCCAATGACGGCCTAGGAACGGTGGGTTAACTGCCATGTTCAGGGGCAGAACAACAGATTTTCACCTTGTCAGCTCGGGGGATTCAATCTTGCAACCTTACAGTTAACTAGTCCAACGCTCTAACCACCTGCCTCTCTTTGCACTCCACGAGGAGACTGCCTGTTACGCGAATGCATTAAGCCAAGGTAAGTTGTTAGCTAGCATTAAACTTATCTTATAAAAAACAATCAATCAATCATAATCACTAGTTAACTACACATGGTTGATGATATTACTAGTTTATCTAGCGTGTCCTGCGTTGCATATAATTGATGCGGTGCGTATTGTTGCTCCAATATGTACCTAACCATGAACATCAATGCCTTTCTTAAAATCAATACACAGAAGTATATATTTTTAAACCTGCATATTTAGCTAAAAGAAATCCAGGTTAGCAGGCAGTATTAACCAGGGAAATTGTGTCACTTCTCTTGCTTTCATTGCACGCAGAGTCAGTGTATATGCAACATTTCGGCCGCCAAATTTGCCTGAATTTTACGTAATTATGACATAACATTGAAGGTTGTGCAATGTAACAAGAATATTTAGACTAATGGATGCCACCCCTTAGATAAAATACGTAACGGTTCCGTATTTCACTGAAAGAATAAACGTCTTGTTTTCGAGATGATAGTTTCCGGATAGTTTCTGGATTAATGACCTAAGGCTTGTATTTCTGTGTGTTATTATGTTATAACTAAGTCTATGATTTGATAGAGCAGGCTGACTGAGCGGTGGTAGGCGGCAGCAGCTGGCTCGTAAGCATTCATTCAAACAGCACTTTCGTGTGTTTTGCCAGCAGCTCTTCGCTGTGCGTCAAGCATTGCACTGTTTAAGACTTCAAGCCTATTAACTCCCGAGATTAGGCTGGTGTAACCGATGTGAAATGGCTAGCTAGTTAGCGGGGTGCACGCTAATAGCATTTCAAACGTCACTCGCTCTGAGACTTGGAGTGGTTGTTCCCCTAGCTCTGCATGGATAACGCTGCTTCGAGGGTGGCTGTTGTCGTTGTGTTCCTGGTTCGAGCCCAGGGACGAGCAAGGAGAGGGATGGAAGCTATACTGTTACACTGGCAATACTAAAGTGCCTATAAGAACATCCAATAGTCAAAGGTATATTAAATTCAAATGGTATAGAGAGAAATAGTCCTATAATTCCTATAATAACTACAACCTTAAACTTCTTACCTGGGAATATTGAAGACTCATGTTAAAAGGGACCACCAGCTTTCATATGTTCTCATGTTCTGAGCAAGGAACTTACACGTTAGTTTTTTTTACATGACACATATTGCACTTTTACTTTCTTCTCCAACACTTTGTTTTTGCATTATTTAATCCAAATTGAACATGTTTCATTATTTATTTGAGGCTAAATTGATTTTATTCATGTATTATATGAAGTTAAAATAAAAATCTTCATTCAGTATTGATGTAATTGTTATTATTACAACAACAATAAAAAAAAAACAATTAAAAAAAAAATGGCCGATTAATCAGTATCTGCTTTTTTTGGGTCCTCCAATAAACGGTATTGGTATCGGCCTTGAAAAATCATAGTTGGTCAACCTCTAGTCTCCTGAGCTGTTTTTGCTGTATGTCTGATCTCCTCTCCTCCTCACTGTTCTTGCAGAGCTGCCTCCAGGTCTGTGTGTTTGATGTATCTCTTCTTCTGCCCCCCTGCAGACTGCGGTAAAGGTGTAACTGGCCATAAAGGGTCTTCCGCGGCAGGTGCTCCTGAGATATCCTGATGACATGTCCCAGCCAGCTCAGTTGGTGTCCCAGCCAGCTCAGTTGGTGTAGGGTGAACATGTCCTCCATACTCCTGAGTTGGTTTTAGAAAGTACGTATTTCCGTATGAGGCACACGGTCGCGCCAGATGATACCCAGGATGCACTGCAGGCGTCCTGTATGCAATGGCTCAAGCTGCTTGATGTGGCGGCTGAAGGTGACCCAGGCTTCACGGCTTTAGAGAAGGGTGGTGATGCAGATGTCTTGATTTAACCACAGGTGTTTGCAGTCCATTTACGGATTAATGTTTTAATTGAGGAGATGGAAGTGGCTGTGTTTGCATCAAAGAGAGAGAGCAAGCTGGGAGGAGAGACTTTGAGAAATTGCATCCTTAGTTAAGCATTGTAAAAAAATTCATTAGAACCTACTTAGCTTTTTTCAATATCTGATTTAGCAGTAATGAGGGAAATTAGAAGGGGGGAGACAGATTGTGTGGTGGAAGAGTGAGGAGTGGGGACTATAGCAACGGTAGTGGGGCTGATGGTTGTCATGGAGATCAATAGGCGACCAATTAGCTGAGTGTAGAGTTGGTTTGAACAGTACACATGCATAATAATTTACAGTGATGATTTGCATAAACATGATCATTAAAAGTGCAATCATCATTATCGTCATCATCAGTATTATCTTAATGCTGTGCTCAGATACTGTAGAGTTACTTAGACTGTGTCATACTAACTTGGAAACACATTTACTCAGTACTTCTTAAAGGCTGGTAAGATAATCAGATTCTAAATCAGTGGATAAGGGCAGCGTCTACCTTGCCCCTGGTTTGGACGTAAATGAGAGGTAATTACTGTAGAGCAGAATCCCAGAACTAACACATACATACATTCTACGGGAATGGTACATGACAGGTATTATGGAATAACGGTAACAGAATGCCTAAAGGACGTCCAGGTTTAAGGGACGATAAGTTAACCATAACATGATAGAAGGGTAATCCGGAGGTATGAATGATGTTCAGATCAGACATGAATAGACTTCATTGACAAATGATATGTTGTATAGCTGTGATGTTTAAATGTAACTTTTGGTATCGTGACTGCCTGGAAATGACTGAACTGGTTTATGTTTGGCACACAACTTTATCTTTATATATATATACAGTGCCTTGCGAAAGTATTCGGCCCCCTTGAACTTTGCGACCTTTTGCCACATTTCAGGCTTCAAACATAAAGATATAAAACTGTATTTTTTTGTGAAGAATCAACAACAAGTGGGACACAATCATGAAGTGGAACGACATTTATTGGATATTTCAAACTTTTTTAACAAATCAAAAACTGAAAAATTGGGCGTGCAAAATTATTCAGCCCCCTTAAGTTAGTACTTTGTAGCGCCACCTTTTGCTGCGATTACAGCTGTAAGTCGCTTGGGGTATGTCTCTATCAGTTTTGCACATCGAGAGACTGAAATTTTTTCCCATTCCTCCTTGCAAAACAGCTCGAGCTCAGTGAGGTTGGATGGAGAGCATTTGTGAACAGCAGTTTTCAGTTCTTTCCACAGATTCTCGATTGGATTCAGGTCTGGACTTTGACTTGGCCATTCTAACACCTGGATATGTTTATTTTTGAACCATTCCATTGTAGATTTTGCTATATGTTTTGGATCATTGTCTTGTTGGAAGACAAATCTCCGTCCCAGTCTCAGGTCTTTTACAGACTCCATCAGGTTTTCTTCCAGAATGGTCCTGTATTTGGCTCCATCCATCTTCCCATCAATTTTAACCATCTTCCCTGTCCCTGCTAAAGAAAAGCAGGCCCAAACCATGATGCTGCCACCACCATGTTTGACAGTGGGGATGGTGTGTTCAGCTGTGTTGCTTTTACGCCAAACATAATGTTTTGCATTGTTGCCAAGAAGTTCAATTTTGGTTTCATCTGACCAGAGCACCTTCTTCCACATGTTTGGTGTGTCTCCCAGGTGGCTTGTGGCAAACTTTAAACAACACTTTTTTATGGATATCTTTAAGAAATGTCTTTCTTCTTGCCACTCTTCCATAAAGGCCAGATTTGTGCAATATACGACTGATTGTTGTCCTATGGACAGAGTCTCCCACCTCAGCTGTAGATCTCTGCAGTTCATCCAGAGTGATAATGGGCCTCTTGGCTGCATCTCTGATCAGTCTTCTCCTTGTATGAGCTGAAAGTTTAGAGGGACGGCCAGGTCTTGGTAGATTTGCAGTGGTCTGATACTCCTTCCATTTCAATATTATCGCTTGCACAGTGCTCCTTGGGATGTTTAAAGCTTGGGAAATATTTTTGTATCCAAATCCGGCTTTAAACTTCTTCACAACAGTATCTCGGACCTGCCTGGTGTGTTCCTTGTTCTTCATGATGCTCTCAGCGCTTTTAACGGACCTCTGAGACTATCACAGTGCAGGTGCATTTATACGGAGACTTGATTACACACAGGTGGATTGTATTTATCATCATTAGTCATTTAGGTCAACATTGGATCATTCAGAGATCCTCACTGAACTTCTGGAGAGAGTTTGCTGCACTGAAAGTAAAGGGGCTGAATAATTTTGCACGCCCAATATTTCAGTTTTTGATTTGTTAAAAAAGTTTGAAATATCCAATAAATGTCGTTCCACTTCATGATTGTGTCCCACTTGTTGTTGATTCTTCACAAAAAAATACAGTTTTATACCTTTATGTTTGAAGCCTGAAATGTGGCAAAAGGTCGCAAAGTTCAAGGGGGCCGAATACTTTCGCAAGGCACTGTATATATATATATATATATATATATATATATATTGTTTTCTCTCTTAGCATTATTCAGGATATTTCTCTAATTATCAATCCAGCAGTAGTCCCGTGGTCTATCATTTAGTTCCTGGAGCCATCCACATGTTGAGGTTGTTGAGTTGACGTCCGTTTGTACAGCGGCAGCTGGGGGGGGAACAGTTTGGAGAGATACATCCTGTGTACTGCTGCCACTCTCAACATCTCTTTATGACTAACTGTTATCTAACTGTCTGTGTGTGTGTGTGTGCCCGTCTGTCTGTCTGTCTCTGTCTGTCTGTCTGTCTGTCTGCCCGTCTGCCCGTCTGCCCGTCTGCCCGTCTGCCCGTCTGTCTGTCTGTCTGTCTGTCTGTCTGTCTGTCTGTCTGTCTGTCTGTCTGTCTGTCTGTCTGTATGTATGTATGTATGTATGTATGTGTCTGTATATATGAGCCAAAGTTCAGGTTTAAGTGTGTCCCTTAAGTTTCCATCACATACTATTATCACAGACACTTCCAGGGTAAAGTTGTACGTCCCTCAGTCCTCAATGTGTGTGTGTGTACATCTGGGTACCTGCTGAGAGGGATCCCCCATGGACAACCAGCCAACTGCATCGTCAACCACCTGTCTGTGTCGTCAACTACCTGTCTGCATAGTCAACTACCTGTCTGCATAGTCAACCACCTGTCTGCATAGTCAACTACCTGTCTGCATGGTCAACTACCTGTCTGCATAGTCAACTACCTGTCTGCATAGTTAACTCCTGTCTGCATAGTCAACTACCTGTCTGCATAGTTAACTACCTGTCTGCATAGTTAACTACCTGTTTGTATAGTCAACTACCTGTCTGCATAGTTAACTACCTGTCTCCATAGTTAACTACCTGTCTGCATAGTTAACTACCTGTCTGCATAGTTAACTACCTGTCTGCATAGTTAACTACCTGTCTGCCTAGTTAACTACCTGTCTGCATAGCCAACTGCCTGTCTGCATAGTTAACTACCTGTCTGCATAGTTAACTACCTGTCTGCATAGTTAACTACCTGTCTGCATAGTTAACTACCTGTCTGCATAGTTAACTACCTGTCTGCATAGTTAACTACCTGTCTGCATAGTTAACTACCTGTCTGCATAGTTAACTACCTGTTTGTATAGTCAACTACCTGTCTGCATAGTTAACTACCTGTCTGCATAGTTAACTACCTGTCTGCATAGTTAACTACCTGTCTGCATAGTCAATTACCTGTCTGCATAGTTAACTACATGTCTGCATAGTTAACAACCTGTCTGCATAGTCAACAACCTGTCTGCATAGTTAACTACCAGTTTGTATAGTTAACTACCTATCTGTGTCGTCAACTACCTGTCTGTGTCATCAACTACCTGTCTGCATAGTCAACTATCTGTCTGCATAGTCAACAACCTGTCTGCATAGTCACTACTGTTTAGCTAGGACATGGACATGAGAAAGGTCTGGGGCTGGGGAGAGAGAGAGAGAAATGAAGAGGGGAGAGAGGGCTGGTGAGACAGAGGATGAGGAGAGAGGGGCAGACCTGGGGAGAGAGGAATGGGGGAGAGGGACAGAACTAGGAAGAGAGATAGAGGAGGACGGGACTGGGACAGGCCTGGGAAGAGAGAGAGAGGGAGAGGATGAGGGTAGTGGGGACGGACGGCCTGGGGAGAGAGAGGGGGAGAAGGACAGGCCATGGGACAGAGAGAGAGGAAGACGGGACACTAACTGGCCTGGGAAGAGAGAGAGAGAGAATGAGTGGAGATTATCAGGCCTGGGTAGAGAGAGAGAGAGAGAGAGAATGCAGGGAGAGGGGCAGGCCTGGGGAGAGGGAGATGAAGATGTGAGAAGGACAGGCCTGGGGAGAGAGAGAGAGGATGCAGGGAGAGGGGCAGGCCTGGGGAGAGGGAGAGGAAGATGTGAGAAGGAGAGGCATAGGGAGAGATAGAAACAGAGAGGATGAGGGGAGATGGGCAGGCCTGGGGAGAGATAGAAACAGAGAGGATGAGGGGAGATGGGCAAGCCTGGGGGGAGAGTGAGGAATAATGATGAGTTGCAGGGCTAGGTGAGCAGGATATTGAGATTAAACCTGTAGCTAGTGGTGGAGCTGACGTCACTTATGTATTATTATGGAAAACTCCTTATGGAAAAAAGTGAAAAATCTCTAAGGATCATGGTGAAAGTGGCCATAACTAGCAAAGGCTCATGGTCGATTTAGTTGTTTTCATCCTGCCTGAGAGGCAACCCATCTGGGTGGGAGGCTCCTTGTAGCTTGTCGTTGCTCCTAGCAGCACGTGGTCCTGTGTGACTACAAATGTAGTAGTCAGAATGGATCACTATTTAAATAATTCACCTTAAGGATCAAACTTGATCATAATAAACACATTTTATCACTAAAATTAGTCGTCATTTACATAGGCTTTCTATGGCAGACTAGTGCTTTTGGCATCGCTAAAATTTCTATGCAGTAGTCAACCAGCAGAGTTTATAACTTCACGGTCCAGACCGGACACTGGGGGCCTGACATAAAGTGGCAAGAAAGACAGACAGGTCTGACAGAGAGAGAGAGAGACAGAGAGAGACAGAGAGCGAGAGAGATGGACCGACAGAGAGACATCAAGAGAGACAGAGAGAGAGAGAGACAGAGAGAGAGACATAAAGATAGACAGAGAGAGAGAGAGAGAGAGACTGACAGACAGACAGACAGACAGACAGACAGACAGACAGACAGACAGACAGAGAGAGAGATGGACAGACAGAGATAGAGACAGAGAGAGAGACGGAGAGAGAGACAAAGAGAGAGAGAGAGATGGACAGAGAGAGAGACATAAAGATAGACAGAGAGAGAGAGAGAGAGAGAGAGAGAAGGACGGCTAGGGAGACATAAAGATAGACACACAGAGAGAGACTGACAGAGAGGGAGACATAATGAGAGACAAAGAGAGAGAGAAAAAGAGAAAAGGAAAGAGAGAGAGAAAGACAAAGAGAGACAGAGAGAGAGAACCAGAGACAGGGACAGGGCTTGGGGGAGAGAAAGAGATAAAGAGAGACAGAGAGAGAGAACCAGAGACAGGGACAGGGCTTGGGGGAGAGAAAGACAAAGAGAGACAGAGAGAGAGAACCAGAGACAGGGACAGGGCTTGGGGGAGAGAAAGAGATAAAGAGAGACAGAGAGAGAGAACCAGAGACAGGGACAGGGCTTGGGGGAGAGAAAGACATAAAGAGAGACAGAGAGAGAGAACCAGAGACAGGGACAGGGCTTGGGGGAGAGAAAGACATAAAGAGAGACAGAGAGAGAGAACCAGAGACAGGGACAGGGCTTGGGGGAGAGAAAGACATAAAGAGAGACAGAGAGAGAGAACCAGAGACAGGGACAGGGCTTGGGGGAGAGAAAGACATAAAGAGAGACAGAGAGAGAGAACCAGAGACAGGGACAGGGCTTGGGGGAGAGAAAGACATAAAGCGAGACAGAGAGAGAGAGAACCAGAGACAGGGACAGGGCTTGGGGGAGAGAAAGAGATCATTTGACAGGGTAAACATTCCCTTATTCTGTAATGCTGTCTAGGCTGTATGTGCCGAGGGCTTAGTCTTGAACACATTAGCCAGCAATGTTTAAATTGACCCAAAAAAAGAAGCACCCACAGTTTCTCTAATCATCATAATATTCTTACTTTGATATTATATTTTGTGTTAAAATCATAACATTCCCATTAGCATTACATTTGCAGTATTATTAAATGACTATTATGTTGCATGAGCTTCGTTTGCATCAAATTGTCGTCTAGATATTGTAATGTCCCAAAGAAAAGATTTGGAATGATGTGAGCAGATTTCAGGTCAATATGGCATTATGTCAAGTTAATGCCAGTTGAACATGCAGCATGTCAGTGGGATTGTAAAGAGGATCCCTTCATTGTACTGCAGCAGCTGGTCTGTCAGTTACTAACACTGCAGAACTCACTACCCTCCTCACCACGCTACCTCCAGGGTAGGAAGACTGGGTACACGCCTGAGGATGAGATGTAGGTTAAAGACACCATTTTGGCTGTGCTTGACTCAAGGTATTGGTTGATTGGCTGTGCTTGACTCAAGGTATTGGTTGATTGGCTGTGCTTGACTCAAGGTATTGGTTGATTGGCTGTGCTTGACTCAAAGTATTGGTTGATTGGCTGTGCTTGACTCAAGGTATTGGTTGATTCGCTGTGCTTGCCTCAAGGTATTGGTTGATTGGCTGTGCTTGACTGAAGGTATTGGTTGATGGGCTGTGCTTGACTGAAGGTATTGGTTGATTGGCTGTGCTTGACTGAAGGTATTGGTTGATTGGCTGTGCTTGACTGAAGGTATTGGTTGATTGGCTGTGCTTGACTGAAGGTATTGTTTGATTGGCTGTGCTTGCCTGAAGGTATTGGTTGATTGGCTGTGCTTGACTGAAGGTATTGGTTGATTGGCTGTGCTTGCCTGAAGGTATTGGTTGATTGGCTGTGCTTGACTGAAGGTATTGGTTGATTGGCTGTGCTTGACTGAAGGTATTGGTTGATTGGCTGTGCTTGACTGAAGGTATTGGTTGATTGCCTGTGCTTGCCTGAAGGTATTGGTTGATTGGCTGTGCTTGACTGAAGGTATTGGTTGATTGGCTGTGCTTGCCGGATTTGGCTCAGTGCAAATAGGAATTTAACTGTACTTCCAATGCTGCTGCTGTTATACCTATTGAAGAATTGGGGGATAGATGTGATAACAGGATGAGACAGCAGAAACTCAGGTTGACCAGCGTATCCTCTCTCTCTCTCTCTCTCTCGCTCTCTCTCTCTTTTTTTCTCTCTCTCTCTCTCTCTATATTTTTCTCTCTTTTTCTCTCTCTCCACCACTCCTCACTCTTGCCACCTCTCTCTCTCTCTCTCTCTCTCTCTCTCTCTCTCTCTCTCTCTCTCTCTCTCTCCACCACTCCTCTCTTGTGCCACTCCTCTCTCTCTCTCTCTCTCTCTCTCTCTCCACCACTCCTCTCTTGTGCCTCTCTCTCTCTCTCTCTCTCTCTCTCTCTCTCTCTCTCTCTCCACCACTCCTCTCTCGTGCCACTCCTCTCTCTCTCTCTCTCTCTCTCTCCACCACTCCTCTCTCGTGCCACTCCTCTCTCTCTCTCTCTCTCTCCACCACTCCTCTCTCGTGCCACTCCTCTCTCTCTCTCTCTCTCTCTCTCTCTCTCCACTCCTATCTTTCTCCGCTCCTCTCTGTCTCCCCTCCTCTTTCTCTCCAGTCCTCCCTCTCGGTCTCCCTCTCTCTCTCCACCACTCCTATCTCTCTCTCTCTCTCTCTCTCTCTCCACTCCTCCCTCTCCACTCCCCACTCTCCCTCCACCCATCTCTCTCTCCATGTTATCTCTCTCTCTCCACTCTCTCTACACTGCTCTCTCTCCACAGTATCTCCCCTCTCTCTCCACTCCTCTATCTCTACGTTATCTTTCTCTCACCACCTCTTTCCCTCTCCATTCCTATCTCTCTCTCTCCACGTTCTCTCTCTCGGTCTCCCTCTCTCTCTCCACCACTCCTCTCTCTCTCTACTCCTCCCTCTCCACTACCCTCTCTCCCTCCACCCATCTCTCTCGCCATGTTATCTCTCTCTCTCTCCACTCTCTCTACACTGCTCTCTCTCCACAGTATTTCCCCTCTCTCTCCACTCCTCTATCTCCACGTTATCTCTCTCTCGCTACCTCTTTCCCTCTCCACTCCTATCTCTCTCTCTCCACGTTCTCTCTTTCCAACACTCCTCTCTCTCCACTCCTCTCCCATCATTCTCCACACTTTGAAATTATCAGACCTCTCTCTCTGAGCTACACAGTAGAGTGATGGTTCAGAGAGGGATGGAGTTCCAACCCATTTTGAATCAATGGCATTGACCAGCGTATCCCTCCTCTCTCAGTTGGCTTTCTCGACAGCAATTGCATAATGTTATGGCTATACCTGACGATGTCCCACATGACGTATTCCATTGCAGTGCAGTGTAAGGGCCGTGTCAGTGCAGTATGTGGAGAAGGCTTTGTCATTACACCATGTTAAGTGCACTTCAAATGATGCATCGTCGAGCATACTCTCCAATAATGTCCTATAGCCACATATTCTACAGCTGCCAAGATCTGTATAGTGGACATAAGACCCTGCTGCTTTTCCCAGTCCTTATGTCAGAGCTGCTGGCCTAACTGGTACACCTAACTGGTACACCTAACTGGTACACCTAACTGGTACACCTAACTGGTACACCTAACTGATACACCTAACTGGTACACCTAACTGGTACACCTAACTGGTACACCTAACTGGTACATCTAACTG